>NW_027100039.1:806397-830988 GCF_031753505.1 Anomalospiza imberbis
TGGGGCGTCTGGGGGGGGGGCGGGTCAGGGAGACCCCAGACCCAAAACTGAATCCCCAGACCCTTCCAGAACACCCACAAACCCCCTCAGGATCCCCCCAGGACCCCCCAAACCCTTCCAAGACCCCCCCAGGACCCCCCTAAACCCCTCCAGGACCCCTCCAGGAGCCCCCAGACCCCTCCAGACCCCCCCAGGACCCCCCTAAACCCCCTCCAGGACCCCCCCAGACCCCTCCAGGACCCCCCAGCCCCCCCAAAACCCCTCCAGGACCCCCCCAGGAGCCCCCAGACCCCTCCAGACCCCCCCAGCACCCCCCCAGACGCTTCCAGGACCCCCCTAAACCCCTCCAGGACCCCCCAGACTCCTCCAGGACCATCCAGACCCTTCCAGGACCTCCCCAAACCCCCCCAAACCCTTCCAGGACCCCCCCCCAAACCCTTCCAGGAGCCCCTAGACCCCCCCAGGACCCCCCCAGGCCCCTCCAGGAGCCCCCAGAGCCCCCCAGGACCCCCCCGGCACCCCCCCAAACCCTTCCAGGACCCCCCCGGCACCCCCCAGGACCCCCCCCAGGCCCCCCAGACCCCTCCAGGAGCCCCCAGACCCCTCTAGGAGCCCCCAGACCCCCCCAGGCGCCCCCAGTCCCCCAGTTCCCCAGTTCCCCCAGTGCCCCCCAGTCCCCCCCAGTCCCCCAGCCCCTGACCGTGGTGCTGCCCCATCCCGCAGAGCTCCTCGGACACCCTGAAGTGCAGCATCTCCGACATCCTCGGCTTCTCGGGCACCTGGGGGGGGGCAAAAAAGCACCCCCAAACCCTCGGGGGGGGTTCCCCAAACCCTGGGGGGGGTCCCCCCAATGCCCCCAGACCCCTCACAGCCCCCCCAACCCTCCCCCCCGGCCCCCCCCCGGAGCCCTCACCTGTCCGTTGCTGGGCTTGGCCATGGTTTTGCGGGCTCGGTGGATTTTGGGGGGCTCGGGGGGGTTCTGGGGGGGCTCCGGGGGGTTCTGGGGGGGCTCCGGGGGCGGGGGGCGGCCCGCGGGCCCCCCCCCCGGCAGGCTGAGCAGGCGCAAGGCCAGGCTTTGGCCGGGGGGGGTTTTGCCGCCCCCCGCCCCGGTCAGGGACATTTTGGCACGGCTCGGGGGGGGCAGGGGGGTGGGGGGGGAGCCCCCCCCCGCCGCCCCCCAAAATCGCCCCCCGGCCGGGGGAGCCCGGCAGGGTCTTGGTGGCGTGGCCTGGGGGGGGAGAACAAAGGGGAGACCCCCCCCCGAAACCAGCTCAGAGACAGCCCTGAGCTGAACGCCAAACTTGATCAAAGCCCCCCGAAATTTAACAGAGCCCCCCGAAAATCTCCTCACAAACCCCCCGGAAACCCGTGAAGAGACCCCCAGAACCCCCCAAATCCCCCCCAGAATCCCCAGACCCCCCAAAACCACCCCAGGCCCCCCAAATGCCCCCCAGACCCCCTAAAATCCCCCCAGACCCCCCCCAAAATCCCCCAGACACTCCAAATGCCCCCAAAGCCCCCCCAGACCCCCCCAAAAATCCTTCTAGACCCCTCAAACCCCCCAGATCCCCCCCAGAATCCCCCGACCCACCCAAAATTTCCCCCAGACCCCCCCCCAAAATCCCCCCAGACACCCCAAATGCCCCCACGCCCACCCAAGACCCCCAAAATCGTCCTAGACCCCCCCAGAACCCCCTCAACCCCCCTCCAGAATCCCCCGACCCACCCAAAATCCCCCCCAGACCCCCACCAAATCCCCCCAGACACCCCAAATGCCCCAAAGCCCCCCCAGATCCCCCCAAAATCCTCCTAGACCCCACAAACCCCCCAAATCCCCCCCAGAACCCCCCGACCCACCCAAAATCCCCCCCAGACCCCCACCAAAATCCCCCCAGACACCCCAAATGCCCCCAAGCCCCCCCAGACCCCCCCAAAATCCTCCTAGACCCCACAAACCCCCCAAATCCCCCCCAGAACCCCCCAACCCACCCAAAATCCCCCCCAGACCCCCACCAAAATCCCCCCAGACACCCCAAATGCCCCCAAGCCCCCCCAAAATCCTCCTAGACCCCCCCAGACCCCCCAAATCCCCCCCAGACCCCCCCCAGAATCCTCGCAGACCCCTCAACCCCCCCCAAACGCCCCCCCCCCCTCACCTGGCAGCCCCTTGGTGCCGCTGCCGCCCCTGGGGGGGGTCCCCTGCGCCCCCTCCCCATCGCCGGGGCCGCCCCCCCCCCGGCCCCTCCTCATCGGGGGGGGCCCCCCCGGCTGTGGGGGGGGGTCCCGCCGGGTGGGGGAGGGTCGCAGGGGGAGGGGCTGCCCGGGGGGAGACCTGGGGGGGGAGAAAAGGGGGGGTCAGGGGGGGCTTGGGGGCATTTTGGGGGGGGGTTTATGGGAATCCTGGGGGGATCTGGGGGGAGGCACAAGGGGGATCTTGGGGGGTCCGAGGGGGGATCAAAGGGGGGATCTTGGGGGGTCCTGAGGGGGATTCCGGGGGTCCTGGGGGGGATTCCAGGGGTCCTGAGGGGGATTCCGGGGGTCTTGAGGGGGATTCCAGGGGTCCTGAGGGGGATTCCGGGGGTCCTGAGGGGGATTCCGGGGGTCCCTGGGGGGAATCTCGGGGGTCCTGAGGGGGATTCCAGGGGGTCCTGAGGGGAAACTCGGGGGTCCTGAGGGGAATCTCGGGGGTCCTGAGGGGGAATCTCGGGGGTCCTGAGGGGGATTCCAGGGGTCCTCAGGGGAATCTCGGGGGTCCTGAGGGGGATTCCGGGTGTCCTGAGGGGAATTCCAGGGGGTCCTGAGGGGAATCTCGGGGGTCCTGAGGGGAATCTCGGGGGTCCTGAGGGGGATTCCAGGGGGTCCTGAGGAGAAACTCGGGGGTCCTGAGGGGATTCCGGGGGTCCTGAGGGGAATCTCGGGGGTCCTGAGGGGGAATCTCGGGGGTCCTGAGGGAATCTCGGGGGTCCTGAGGGGGATTCCGGGGGTCCTGAGGGGAATCTCGGGGGTCCTGGGGGGAATCTCGGGGGTCCTGAGGGGAATCTCGGGGGTCCTGAGGGGGATTCCGGGGGTCCTGAGGGGGATTCCGGGGGTCCTCAGGGGAATCTCGGGGGTCCTGAGGGGGATTCCGGGTGTCCTGAGGGGAATTCCAGGGGTCCTGAGGGGAATCTCGGGGGTCCTGAGGGGAATCTCGGGGGTCCTGAGGGAATCTCGGGGGTCCTGAGGGGGATTCCTGGGGGTCCTGAGGGGAATCTCGGGGGTCCTGAGGGGAATCTCGGGGGTCCTGAGGGAATCTCGGGGGTCCTGAGGGGGATTCCAGGGGTCCTGAGGGGGATTCCAGGGGTCCTGAGGGGGATTCCAGGGGGTCCTGAGGGGAAATTCGGGGATCCTGAGGGGAATCTCGGGGGTCCTGAGGGGGATTCCAGGGGGTCCTGAGGAGAAACTCGGGGGTCCTGAGGGGATTCCGGGGGTCCTGAGGGGAATCTCGGGGGTCCTGAGGGGGAATCTCGGGGGTCCTGAGGGAATCTCGGGGGTCCTGAGGGGGATTCCTGGGGGTCCTGAGGGAATCTCGGGGGTCCTGAGGGGGATTCCGGGTGTCCTGAGGGGAATTCCAGGTGTCCTGAGGGGAATCTCGGGGGTCCTGAGGGGGATTCCAGGGGGTCCTGAGGAGAAACTCGGGGGTCCTGAGGGGGATCTCGGGGGTCCTGAGGGGGATTCCGGGGGTCCTGGGGCGGGTCCTGAGGCGGATGCTGAGGGCGGATCGCGGGGGGCTCTCAGGGGAGGTCACAGCGGGGACCCGAATTTGGGGGGGGGGTCACTCACCGGCCTCTCCCGCCGCCTCCACCACGAGGGTCCCGACGGGAGGGTCCTGAGGGGGAGGGGGAGGGCGCGCCGTGAGGGGAGCGCCCCTCCCCCCGCTCACAGACCCCCCCCCGACTCCCCAGAACCCCTCAAACCCCCCCAGAAAACCCCAAAATCGCCTCAAAACGCCCCAAAAAGCGGCCCCGGCTCGGCCCCCCCAGACCTCGGCGCCTCCCGCCGCCTCCATCGCCGCCGAGCGCGCCGCGCGCGGTGACGTCAGCACGCAGCGCGGAGGGGCGTGGTCACGCCTTTTATGGGTAAAGCCACGCCCACCGCGCCAGGCTTTGTGCGGCCGGGTTGGCTCCGCCCACCGAGCAAGCCACGCCTCGTCCCCGTTTAGCCACGCCCTCTGGTTTTAAGCCACGCCCTCTGGGGGGTTAGGCCACGCCCATGTCGAATTTTTGGGGTTGGGGACCCCCCCCCGGAATTGTCCCAAAAGGGCTCAAAAAAAAGAGGAAATGCCAAAGATTGGCAAATTTCAAAAGTTTAAAGAGTGCCTGAAGATGAGAGAGTATCAGAAATCAGCAAATTCCAAGAAATAAAAAATCCCAAAAATGAGGAAAATCCAAAAATCAGTAAATTTCAGAAAGTTAAAAAGGCCCTGAAAACGAGGGAATGCCAAAAATCAGTAAACTTCAGAAAGTTAAAAAGGCCCTGAAAACGAGGGAATGCCAAAAATCAGTAAATTTCAGAAAGTTAAGAAAATCCTAAAAATAAGGAAATACCAAAGATTGGAAGACTTCAAAAAGTTAAAAAACCTGCAAAAATGAGAAAATGCCAAAAATTAGCAAATTTCAGCGAATTAAAAAACGCCTAAAAATTTACAAATCGCCCAAAGCGAATCCCAGAAATGCAATAAATCACTAAAAATTAAAAAATCGAAAAAATGAATAAATTCCAGAAAAATTGTAAACCCCCCCAAAAAATTAATGAATCCCAAAAAATGAGAATCTCCAAAAAAATTAATTAAAAAACCCGCACATATAAATGCCATGAAATTAATAAATCCCGAAAACGAAATCATCAAATCGCCCCCAAAATGAGTAAGCGCTCCAGAAATAAACAAACCCCAAATGTCAAAATCTCATGAACGCCTAAAAGTTAATCAATTATAAAAAATTAATGAAGTCTGCAAAATCAACCCCAGAAAATGATGACATCAGTAAAAATAAATAAAAGCCCAAAAAAATGAATAACCCAACCCCCAAGAGCAAAGCCCAGTCGAATTCACAAATCCCCGAAGTTCAGAAATCTCCCGAAAATGAATCACGAAAAATTATTAAAAAAAAAATTTAAAAATCCCCAAAAAGTGAATAAATCCCCCAACAGTGAGCAACTCCCCCAAAACAAATCCCGAATAAATTAACGAACCCCCCAAAACTCAGCCGATAACGCCCCCCCGGAAATGAACAAATCCCCAAAAATAAAGAACACATCCCGAAAAATCAGCTCCAACTCCGAGTTCAATTTTCTTCAAAATCCGTTTATTACAAAAAAAAACGCCGGGAAAATCCGCCGGGGGAGGGGGAGGGCTCCCACGCCCCTCCCCCCCAAAAAGGGGCTCGCCCCCCCCCAAACCCCCCCCAAAAGGGACCCCAAATTCTCCTCTCTACCCCCTAACCCCCCCCCAAAAAAAAACCCCAAAATTTTGGGGTCCCCTCCCCCCCCCACCAAATCCTCCCCCCCTCCCCCACCCCGAAATTTCCCCTCCCCCACCCCTCACTACAACCTAAGGGGGTCCCCAAATCCTAAAATCTACAAACCCCCCACCAAAAAATTTGGGGGGGGGATCCCTAAAAATCGGGGGAACCCCGAAAATCAGGAGAACACCCCAAAATCAGGGGAACCCCCAAATTCGGGGGGGAATCCCCAAAAATCAGGGGAACACCCCCCAAAAAAATCAGGGGGACCCCCAAAATTTTGGGGGGGAATCCCCCCAAAAAATCAGGGGGACCCCCAAAAATCAGGGGAGCCCTAAAATCAGGAGGGAACCCCCCCAAAAATCTGGAGGGGCCCCAAAAATTTAGGGGGAGCCCCCCAAAAATCCCCCGAATTATCCGCCAAGGCCTCGGGACCCCCACATTCACCCGGACGGGCCAAATCCGGGGGGACCCCCCCAAAAAATGAGAACTTCTTCGCGGCATTTTGCCCAAAATTGCCCAAAAGCCCCAAATTTTGGTCGTTTTGGGGGTTTTTGTCTCTGGTTTTTCCAGATGGATTTCAAATGGGGACCCCAAAATTTGTCACCCAGGGGTCGTTTCCCCTCGTTTTGGGGTCATTTTCAGTGATTTCGGGGTTATTTCCCCTCGTTTTGGGGTCATTTTCAGTGATTTCGGGGTTATTTCCCCTCGTTTTGGGTAGTTTCCCCTAATTTTGGGTCATTTCTCCCAATTTCGGGGTCATTTCCCCTCATTTTGGGGTCATTTCTCCTCATTTTGGGTAGTTTCCCCTAATTTTGGGGTCATTTCCCCTCATTTGGGGTCGTTTCCCCTCATTTTGGGGTCATTTCCCCTCATTTGGGGTCGTTTCCCCTCATTTTGGGGTCATTTCCCCTCTTTTGGGGTCATTTCCCCTCATTTGGGGTAGTTTCCCCTCATTTTGGGTCATTTCCGCTCATTTCGGGGTCATTTCCCCTCAGTTTGGGGTCATTTCTCCTCATTTTGGGGTCATTTCCCCTCATTTGGGGTCGTTTCCCCTCATTTGTGGTCATTTCCCCTCTTTTTGGGGTCATTTCCCCTCATTTGGGGTCGTTTCCCCTCATTTTGGGGTCATTTCCCCTCTTTTTGGGGTCATTTCCCCTCATTTTGGGATCATTTCCCCTCATTTTGGGTCGTTTCCCCTCATTTTGGTGTCATTTCTCCTCATTTTGGGGTCATTTCCCCTCATTTGGGGTCGTTTCCCCTCATTTTGGGGTCATTTCCCCTCTTTTTGGGTCATTTCCCCTCGTTTTGGGGCCGTTCCAGGCCATTTTGGGCGTCCCCACTTTGCTCCAGGAAGGATTGGGGTGTCCAGGGGTCCATCCCCACCACTGCGGGGTCACTCTGTGGTCACTTTGGGGTCACTCTGTGGGCGGTCACTCTGTGGTCACTCTGGGCTCGTTGCCATCATCCCGGGGGTCGCTGTGTCCACGTGTCCAGGGGTCACCTTGGGGGTCACTTTGAGGTCGTTGCCATCACCCCGGTGGTCACTCTCAACGTCCAGCAGGGATCCAGTGTCCAGTGGTCACTCCCCACCACTTGAGGGTCACTTTGAGATCGTCGCTGACCACTCTGAGGGTCACTTTGTGGTCACTCTGGCCTCCTTGCCACCACCCCAGTGGTCACCCCCTCAACGTCCAGCAGGGATCCAGCGTCCAGTGGTCACTCCGGGCCACTTTGGGGTCAGTCCTGACCACTTTGGGGGTCACTCCCCACCACTTTGAGGGCCACCTCGTGGTCACTCTGGCCTCCTTGCCACCACCCCAGCGGCCACTCCCTCAATGTCCAGCAGGGATCAAATGTCCAGTGGTCACTCTGGGCCGCTTTGGGGTCACTCTGGGCCACTTTGGGGTCACTCTGGGCCGCTTTGGGGTCACTTTGAGGTCACTCCTGACCACTTCGGCCTCCTTGCCACCACCCCAGCAGCCACTCCCTCAATGTCCAGCAAGGATCAATGTCCAGTGGTCCGGTGGTCACTCCCACCACTTCGGGGTCACCTCGTGGTCACTCCGACCTCTCCACCCCCCCACCCCCTCAACGTCCCCCACCCCCACCCGCCCCCCCACCCTCACCCGGGGGAGGACCCGGCACCCCCCCACCCCCTCCCCGCCCCGCCGGGCCCTCCCCCGCCCCGCATCACCGCATCAGCACCGCGCCCTCGGCGCCGCCGGCCTCCAGCACGTTCTGCGCCGTGGTCTTGCCGTGCTGCTCCTTGAGGTGCCGGCGGATGGCCGGCTTGTGGGCGAAGCGCACGTTGCAGTAGGAGCAGCGGTAGGGCCGCGCGCCGCTGTGCAGGTTCAGGTGGTCGTGCAGCGTGGACTTCTGCGTGAAGCTCTTGCCGCACACGCCGCAGCCGTGCGACTTGACGCCGCGGTGCACGTTCATGTGCCGGTTCAGGTTGCTGCTGTGGTTGAACTGCTTGCCGCAGCGCGGGCACATGAACACGAAGTGCTGGGCCCGCATGTGGAACACCAGCTTCTCCACGCCCTGGAAGCTCTCCCCGCACTTCCCGCACCGCGACGACGACGCCGCCGGCGACGCCGCCGCGGCGGCCGCGCCGGCGCCCGCGGAGCCGCCCGCGGGCGCGGGGCCGCCCGGCGGCTCCTCGGCGCCGCCCGCGCCGGCGCCGGCGCCGCCGGGGAAGATGACCAGGCCTTCGCCCTCGGCGTCTTCGGCCAGGCTGTAGCACGCCTTGACCACGCCCAGCCGCGCCGCGCCGCCGTCCGGGGGCGCGGCCGCCGCGGCGCCGGCCGGGGCCGCCTCGCCGCCGGTCACCGCCGGCCACCGCCGGCCGCGGCGCCGCGTGGCCGGCTCCACCTTGACGATGCACACGTCCCCCGCCGCGTCCTCCTCGTCCTCCTCGTCCTCGTCCTCCTCGGGCTTCAGCGGCGGCGCGGGCGCGGCGGGCGGCGGCTGGATGAAGCGCGCCAGCGCGCCGCGGCAGCGCTCCACCACGTGCTCCATCTGCAGGTAGCTGGCGGCCGTCAGGTAGTTGACCAGGTCGCGGCCGGCGAACTCGAGCGCGCCCGTGTAGCACGAGAGCAGCAGGTCGGCCAGCACGCGGGCGCTGTGGGCCAGCGAGACGCGCAGCTCGGCCGCGGGGTTCAGCAGGAACTGGTCGCGCAGGAAGGGCGAGCAGGCGGCCAGGATGACGCGGTGGCCGCGGAAGCGCAGGCTGCGCGCCACGATGGTGACGTCGCAGAAGCGCTCCTCGGCGCGCAGCCGCGTCATGGAGCGCAGCGCCGCCGCCTCGTGGCCCGGCAGCTGGAAGCGGAGCACCTCGGCGCACGAGGACATGGTGCCGGGAGCCGCCGGGAGCGGCCGGGAGCGGCCGGGATGGACTGGGAGGGGGTTGGGAAAGACTGGGATGGACTGGGAGAGGGGTTAGGGGGACTGGGGGGGACTGGGAACAACTGGGAGAGACTGGGCGGGGAGTTATGGGGACTGGGAGTTACGGGGAGCACTGGGGGGGTCACTGGGGGTCACTGGGAGTTACTGGGAGCACTGGGGGGGTCACTGGGAGCACTGGGGGGGTCACTGGGGGTCACTGGGAGTTACTGGGAGTTACTGGGGGGCGTCACTGGGAGTTACTGGGAGTTACTGGGAGCTCTGGGGGGGTCACTGGGAGCACTGGGGGGGTCACTGGGGGTCACTGGGAGTCACTGGGAGTTACTGGGAGTTACTGGGAGCACTGGGGGGGGTCACTGGGGGTCACTGGGAGTTACTGGGAGCACTGGGGGGGGTCACTGGGGGTCACTGGGAGTTACTGGGAGTTACTGGGAGCACTGGGGGGGGTCACTGGGGGTCCCTGGGAGTTACTGGGAGCACTGGGGGGGGTCACTGGGGGTCACTGGGAGTTACTGGGAGTTACTGGGAGCTCTGGGGGGGTCACTGGGAGCACTGGGGGGGTGGGGGAGGCTCCGGGAGTCACGTGGCTGCACCTGCGGAGGGGGGGGGAGGGGCGCAACACCGAGTGAGGGAGGGGGGGAGGGGCAGAGCGCCAAGGCCGCGCCGTGACGTCACCGCGCCCCCCTCCCCCTCTTTTACCAACCCCCCCCCCCCCACCAACCCCCACCGCCACCGCCTCCCTCTCCCCTCCCCCACCTCCCCGACCCCCTCCCCCGGGGCCGTGCCCATCCCCCACCCCCCCTCCCCCTCCCCGCCGTTACCGGCTGAGCCTCGGGCCCGGGGCAGCGAGCGAGCGGCGGCGGGAGGGAGGGAGGGAGGGAGGGGGCGCGCGCGGGGCATTGTGGGATGCAGGAGGACCCCCCCTTCCCCTCAGGGCCGCGGGGAATTCTGGGATGCAGGAGGACCTCCCTTCCCCTCAGGGCCGCGGGGAATTCTGGGATACAGGCGGACCTCCCTTCCCCTCAGGGCCGCGGGGCATTGTGGGATGCAGGAGGACCTCACTTCATCTCAGGGCCGCGGGGAATTCTGGGATACAGGAGGACCTCACTTCATCTCAGGGCCGCGGGGCATTGTGGGATACAGGCGGACCTCCCTTCCCCTCAGGGCCGCGGGGAATTCTGGGATACAGGCGGACCTCACTTTATCTCAGGGCCGCGGGGAATTCTGGGATACAGGCGGACCTCACTTCCCCTCAGGGCCGCGGGGCATTGTGGGATGCAGGAGGACCCCCCCTTCCCCTCAGGGCCGCGGGGAATTCTGGGATTCAGGAGGACCTCACTTTATCTCAGGGCCGCGGGGCATTGTGGGATGCAGGAGGACCCCCCCTTCCCCTCAGGGCCGCGGGGAATTCTGGGATACAGGCGGACCTCCCTTCCCCTCAGGGCCGCGGGGCATTGTGGGATACAGGAGGACCGCGTGACGTCACTGGAGAGCGACGGCGCGGCGGCGGCGTTGCCATGGTGATGGGGGCGGTGAGGGGAAGGGCGGGAAAATGGGGAAAACCGGGGAATAATGGTAAAAGAAAATGGTCCGAAAATGGTCGGGAAATGGTGAAAAGATGGTGAAAAAATGGTCAAAAAAGGCCGGTGGTAAAAGGCCCAAGTGTGGTCAAAAATGGTGGGGAAAAAAATGAAAAATGGTAAAAAAAAAATAGGTCAGAAAGTGGTAAAATAAGCGGTGAGGAAATGGGGAGAAAGTGGCCAAAGTGGTCCAAAAATTGTGGGGAAAATGGTGAAAAAACCGGTCAGAAAATGGGGAAAAAAGTGGACGGAAAATCTGTCCAAAATGGTAAAAAAATTGTGAAGAAAATTGTCTGAAAATCGGTCAGAAATGGCCGGGAAACGGTGAGAAAATTCTTCCAAAATTTGCATGAAACGTGTCCCAAAACCACACGAAATTCGACCCAAAAATTCCGCACCTCTGGGGGACACCTGGGCACACCTGGGGACATTTGGGGACACCTGGGGACATTTGGGGACACCTGGAGCACACCTGGGCACACCTGGGCAACCTGGGGACGTGTCATGACAACAGCGCCACTTTTTGAGGACATTTATTGACACAGGATGGCGGTGCCACCCCTGGAGCACACCTGGGCACACCTGGGGCACACCTGGGCACACCTGGGCACACCTGGAGCACACCTGGAGCACACCTGGGTACACCTGGAGCACACCTGGGCACACCTGGAGCACACCTGGGCACACCTGGAGCACACCTGGGCACACCTGGGCACACCTGGGGACGTGTCATGACAACAGCGCCACTTTTTGAGGACATTTATTGACACAGGATGGTGGTGCCACCCCTGGAGCGCACCTGGGCACACCTGGGCACACCTGGAGCACACCTGGGCGCACCTGGGCACACCTGGGCACACCTGGAGCACACCTGGGCACACCTGGGCACACCTGGAGCACACCTGGGCACACCTGGAGCACACCTGGAGCACACCTGGGCACACCTGGGCACACCTGGAGCACACCTGGAGCACACCTGGAGCACACCTGGGCACACCTGGGCACACCTGGAGCACACCTGGAGCACACCTGGAGCGCACCTGGGCGCACCTGGAGCACACCAGGAGCACACCTGGGCACACCTGGGCACACCTGGGCACACCTGGGCACACCTGGAGCACACCTGGAGCACACCTGGGCGCACCTGGAGCACACCTGGAGCACACCTGGGCACACCTGGGCACACCTGGAGCACACCTGGAGCACACCTGGGCGCACCTGGAGCACACCTGGAGCACACCTGGAGCACACCTGGGCACACCTGGAGCACACCTGGGCACACCTGGGCACACCTGGAGCACACCTGGGCACACCTGGGCGCTCCTGGGCGGTGCCAGGCTGTCAGTGGCTGCCGCCCCTCCCCCCTGTCCCCTGTGTCCCGGGGGGCGGGGCCGTGCCCTTGTCGCCTCTGTCGGGACTGTCGCCTTCTCTATCGCGGCTGTCGCCTCCTGTGTCGCCTCCGTCGCCTCCTCTGTCGCGACTATCGCGGCTGTCGCGGCCGGGCCAGGCGGGCAGCGGTGGCCACGGGGCGAGCGGGAGCCCCGGGGGGGGGAGGGGCTCGGCCCGGGGCGGGGGGGAGGGGCGGCGGCGCTCGGCCATGGCTGGGGGGGGAGGGGAGGGGGCGCCGGGGAGCACCGGGGAGCCCCAGTTCCTCCCAGTTCGTCCCAGTTCGTCCCAGTTCCTCCCAGTTTGTTCCCAGTTTGTTCCCAGTTCCCCCCAGTTCATCCCAGTTCGTCCCAGTTCCTCCCAGTTCCTCCCAGTTCGTCCCAGTTCGTCCCAGTTCGTCCCAGTTCATTCCCAGTTCATCCCAGTTCATCCCAGTTCGTCCCAGTTCATCCCAGTTCCCCCCAGTTTGTTCCCAGTTCATCCCAGTTCCCCCCAGTTCATCCCAGTTTGTTCCCAGTTCATCCCAGTTCCCCCCAGTTCATCCCAGTTCGTCCCAGTTTGTTCCCAGTTCATCCCAGTTCCTCCCAGTTCATCCCAGTTCATCCCAGTTCGTCCCAGTTTGTTCCCAGTTCATCCCAGTTCCTCCCAGTTCATCCCAGTTCATCCCAGTTCGTCCCAGTTCATCCCAGTTCGTCCCAGTTTGTTCCCAGTTCCCCCCAGTTCATCCCAGTTCATCCCAGTTCGTCCCAGTTTGTTCCCAGTTCATCCCAGTTCCTCCCAGTTCATCCCAGTTCATCCCAGTTCGTCCCAGTTCATCCCAGTTTGTTCCAAGTTCACCCCAGTTCGTCCCAGTTCGTCCCAGTTCGTCCCAGTTCCCCCCAGTTCATCCCAGTTCATCCCAGTTTGTTCCCAGTTCATCCCAGTTCATTCCCAGTTCCTCCCAGTTCGTCCCAGTTCCTCCCAGTTCCCCCCAGTTCCTCCCAGTTCGTCCCAGTTCATTCCCAGTTCATCCCAGTTCATCCCAGTTTGTTCCCAGTTCGTCCCAGTTCATCCCAGTTCGTCCCAGTTTGTTCCCAGTTCGTCCCAGTTCATCCCAGTTCGTCCCAGTTCATCCCAGTTCCCCCCAGTTTGTTCCCAGTTCATCCCAGTTCCCCCCAGTTCATCCCAGTTTGTTCCCAGTTCATCCCAGTTCCCCCCAGTTCATCCCAGTTCGTCCCAGTTTGTCCCAGTTTGTTCCCAGTTCATCCCAGTTCCTCCCAGTTCATCCCAGTTCATCCCAGTTCGTCCCAGTTTGTTCCCAGTTCATCCCAGTTCCTCCCAGTTCATCCCAGTTCATCCCAGTTCGTCCCAGTTCATCCCAGTTCGTCCCAGTTTGTTCCCAGTTCCCCCCAGTTCATCCCAGTTCATCCCAGTTCGTCCCAGTTTGTTCCCAGTTCATCCCAGTTCCTCCCAGTTCATCCCAGTTCATCCCAGTTCGTCCCAGTTCATCCCAGTTTGTTCCAAGTTCACCCCAGTTCGTCCCAGTTCGTCCCAGTTCGTCCCAGTTCCCCCCAGTTCATCCCAGTTCATCCCAGTTTGTTCCCAGTTCATCCCAGTTCATTCCCAGTTCCTCCCAGTGCCCCCCCAGTCCCTCCCAGTTCATTCCCAGTTCATTCCCAGTTCCTCCCAGTACCTGGCAGCGCTGCCTGGTCCCTCCTGCGCCGCACTGGGAGCAAACTGGGAGCGAACTGGGAGGAACTGGGAGCACTGGGAGGGCTCTTAAAGGCTCCCGGGGGGCGGGGGGGAGGGGCTGTGACTCAGTTCCCGGCATTCCCTGCGCGCGGGGGGGGGGGGGGGAGGTTTTGGGGACCCCCCCCGAAAAAAATGTGGGGAATTCCAGGAGTGACCCCCCCCCCAAAATTTGGGACGATCCGGGTGAATCCCCCCTCCCCCCCCCCCCAAATTCCGGCGGCTCCAGGTGTGTCCCCTCCCCCACCCCGGGCGTGTCCCCCCAGATTTGGGGTTGGAACCGGCCGAACTGGGAGCACTGGGAGCACTGGTTTGGGGGAGGGGCCGCACTGGGAGCACTGGGAGCACTGGTTTGGGGGAGGGGCCGCACTGGGAGCACTGGTTTGGGGGAGGGGCCGCACTGGGAGCACTGGTTTGGGGGAGGGGATGCCTGGGGTGGGGGAGGGGCTGGGATGGGACTGAGAGTGGCCCCAGTGTCACCAGTGCTCCCAGTACCCCCATTCCCAGTACCCCCAGTGTCCCCATCCCAGTATCCCCAGTGTCCCCGGTGTTCCCAGTCTCCCCATTCCCTGTATCCCCATTCCCAGTACCCCCATTCCCAGTATCCCCAGTATCCCCGGTGTTCCCAGTCTCCCCATTCCCAGTGCTCCCAGTACCCCCATTCCCAGTACCCCCATTCCCAGTACCCCCATTCCCCCTAATCCCAGTACCCCCAGTGTCCCCATCCCAGTATCCCCAGTATCCCCGGTGTTCCCAGTCTCCCCATTCCCAGTATCCCCATTCCCAGTATCCCCAGTATCCCCGGTGTTCCCAGTATCCCCATTCCCAGTATTCCCAGTACCCCCAGTGTCCCCATTCCCAGTATTCCCAGTACCCCCAGTGTCCCCATCCCAGTATCCCCGGTGTTCCCAGTCTCCCCATTCCCAGTCTCCCCATTCCCAGTATTCCCAGTCCCCCCAGTCTCCCCAGTGCCCCCAGTCCCACAGCACGGCGACGAGGCTGGGGCCGAATCCAAGACTTTATTTGGGATCCACTGGGATCCTCCGGGACCCCTCCCCTATTACCGGCACCCCCCGCACCCGTTCCCGGCCCCGGCCTCATCCCCGGCCCTGGATCCCAGACCGGATCCCTGGCCGGATCCCTGGCCGGATCCCTGGCTGTACCCTTGACTGGATCCCTGGGCGGATCCCAGACCAGATCCCTGGCCGGATCCCTGGCCGGATCCCTGGCTGTACCCTTGACTGGATCCCTGGGCGGATCCCAGGGCAGATCCCTGGCCGGATCCCTGGCCAGATCCCTGGCTGTACCCTTGACTGGATCCCTGGGCGGATCCCAGGGCAGATCCCTGGGCAGATCCTGGGCGGGATCCCTGGGCGGATTCCAGGGCGGATCCCTGCCGGGATCCCTGGCCGGATCCCTGGCTGTACCCTTGACCGGATCCCAGGCCGTAGCCCGGAGCGGATCCCGGGGCGGATCCCGGCCCCCGGCGGATCGGGATGTGCCCCCCGACGCGGGCGGGGTCGCGCAGCCCCGGCACGAAGGGGATCCCGGGGTTCTTGTAGCCGGGGCGCTGGCGGGATCCCCCCAGGGATCCCCCGGAGGATCCCGGGCCGCCCCCATAGGATCCCGACCCTCCGTAGGATCCCGGACCACCCCCGTAAGATCCCATTCCTCCAGAGGATCCTGGTCTGCCCTGGGATCCTGAGGATCCCCCATAAGATCCCGGCCTGCCCTGGGATCCTGAGGATCCCCCGTAAGATCCTGAGGATCCCCCGTAGGATCCCACATCATCCCCGTAGGATCCCGAGGATCCCCCATAAGATCCCATTCCCCCGTAAGATCCTGGCCTGCCCTGGGATCCCGATCCCCCATAAGATCCTGAGGATCCCCCAGAGGATCCCAATCCCCCATAGGATCCTGGACCACCCCCGTAAGATCCCGGCCTGCCCTGGGATCCCGATCCCCCGTAAGATCCCGAGGATCCCCCATAGGATCCTGAGGATCCCCCAGAGGATCCCGGTCTGCCCTGTGATCCCGAGGATCCCCCATAAGATCCCATTCCCCCATAGGATCCTGGACCACCCCCATAAGATCCTGGCTTGCCCTGGGATCCCGATCCCCCGTAAGATCCCGAGGATCCCCCATAAGATCCCAGACCACCCCCATGGGATCCCGAGGATCCCCCGTAGGATCCCACATCATCCCCGTAGGATCCCGAGGATCCCCCATAAGATCCCGTTCCCCCGTAAGATCCCGGCCTGCCTTGGGATCCCGAGGATCCCCCGTAGGATCCCACATCATCCCCGTAGGATCCCGAGGATCCCCCATAGGATCCTGAGGATCCCCCAGAGGATCCCGGTCTGCCCTGTGATCCCGAGGATCCCCCATAAGATCCCATTCCCCCATAGGATCCCGGACCACCCCCGTAAGATCCCGGCCTGCCCTGGGATCCCGATCCCCCGTAAGATCCCGAGGATCCCCCAGAGGATCCCGGCCTGCCCTGGGATCCTGAGGATCCCCCATAGGATCCCAATCCCCCATAGGATCCTGATCCTCCCCCATAGGATCCCACATCATCCCCGTAGGATCCCGAGGATCCCCCATAGGAGCCGGATCCGCCTCCACCCTGGGATCCCGGCCTGCCTGATCCAGATCCGGGTTTTCCTGATCCGATTCCCCCCTGGGATCCGGGTCTGCCCGATCCAGATCCAGATCCCGATCCAGGTCTTCCTGATCCAGATCCAGATCCAGGTCTTCCTGATCCAGATCCGGATCCAGGTCTTCCTGATCCAGATCCGGATCCGGGTCTTCCTGATCCAGATCCGGATCCGGGTCTTCCTGATCCAGATCCATAGGACCCTAGGCTGGATCCTGATCCGTAGGATCCCGAATTTCCCCCGTAGGATCCCGATCCACCCCCATAGGATCCCGAATTCCCGTAGGATCCCGAATTTCCAGAGGATCCCGATCCGTAGGATCCCGAACTCCCGTAGGATCCCGAGTTCCCGTAGGATCCCGCATTTCCGGAGTCTCCTCCCTCGGATCCCGAATTTCCAGGCGATCCCGATGCCGATCCGGCGGATCCCGGCCTGCCCCCCTGGCACGCCTGGGCGGATCCCGGGGCGGATCCCGGGGATCCCAGCTGGGGGCTGAGCAGTCCCAGCGGATCCCTGCAGGGATCCACCCCGGCCGTCAGCGGCGCCAGGGATCCAGAGCCGCGTCAGGACCGGAGCCGGAGCCGGAGCCGGAGCCGGGGCGGGCGCAGAGCCCGGAGGCGCCTGGGGAGGGGAGGGCTCAGGGGGGTCCAGTTCGGACCAGTTCAGACCAGTTCGGAGCAGTCGCCATCCCAGTCCACCCCACATTCTGTATCTGTCCCTCCCAGTCCATCCCAGTCCCTCCCAGTCCATCCCAGTCCACCCCACATTCTGTATCTGTCCCTCCCAGTCCATCCCAGTCCTTCCCAGTCCCTCCAGTCCCTCCCAGTCCATCCCAGTCCATCCCAGTCCATCCCAGTCCATCCCAGTCCACCCCACATTCTGTATCTGTCCTTCCCAGTCCCTCCCAGTCCATCCCAGTCCCTCCCAGTCCATCCCAGTCCATCCCAGTCCATCCCAGTCCTTCCCAGTCCATCCCAGTCCATCCCAGTCCTTCCCAGTCCATCCCAGTCCATCCCAGTCCATCCCAGTCCACCCCACATTCTGTATCTGTCCTTCCCAGTCCCTCCCAGTCCCTCCCAGTCCATCCCAGTCCATCCCAGTCCATCCCAGTCCATCCCAGTCCTTCCCAGTCCATTCCCAGTCTGTCCCAGTCCATCCCAGTCCATCCCACATTCTGTATCTGTCCCTCCCAGTCCAATCCCAGTCCCTCCCAGTCCCTCCCAGTCCATCCCAGTCCATCCCAGTCCATCCCAGTTCATCCCAGTCCATCCCAGTCCCTCCCAGTCCTTCCCAGTCCATCCCAGTCCATCCCAGTCCCTCCCAGTCCATCCCAGTTCCCTCCCAGTCCCTCCCAGTCCCTCCCAGTCCATCCCAGTCCCTCCCAGTCCCTCCCGAATTCCCTATCGCTCCATCTCCGACTCTCCCAGTCTCTCCCAGTCCCTCCCACTTCCTGTCCCAGTTTCCCTCCCTGACTTTATCCCCAGTCCCCATTCCCAGTTCCCTCCCAGTGCCTCCCAGTCTCAATCCCAGTTCATCCCAGTGCCCCACTCTCCATCCCAGTCCATCCCAGTCCCCTCCCAGTCCATCCCAGTCCATCCCAGTGCCCCGCTCTCCGTCCCAGTCCCTCCCAGTCCATCCCAGTGCCTCCCAGTCCATCCCAGTCTCAATCCCAGTCCCTCCCAGTCCATCCCAATGGCCCCCAATCTCCATCCCAGTCCATCCCAGTGTCCCCCAGTCCCTCCCAGTCCATCCCAATGGCCCCCAATCTCCATCCCAGTCCATCCCAGTGTCCCCCAGTCCCTCCCAGTCCATCCCAATGGCCCCCAGTCCATCCCAGTCCATCCAGTGTCCCCCAATCTCCATCCCAGTCCATCCCAGTGTCCCCCAGTCCCTACCAGTCCACCCCAGTCCACCCCAGTTCATCCCAGTCCATCCCAGTCCATCCCAATCCTCTCCCAGTCCATCCCAATGGCCCCCAATCCCATCCCAGTCCATCCCAGTCCATCCCAGTCCATCCCAGTCCACCCCAGTCCATCCCAATCCTCTCCCAGTCCATCCCAGTCCATCCCAGTCCCCCCAGTCTCACCCAGCAGCAGCAGCAGCAGCACCAGGGGCCGGCGGGGCCTGGGCGGAGCCATCGGGGCCAGGTGGGGCCAGGTGGGACCAGGTGAGGCCAGGTGTGACCAGGAGGGGACAGGAGGGGACAGGAGGGACACCTTAAATAGCCCAGGTGAGGGGGCGGGGCCCAGGTGAGAGGGAGTGGCCCAGGTGAGGCCCCGCCCACCCCCCCAAATCCTCTGAGTCACCGGATTGACCCGCTTGGGGTGGGGGGACACACCTGGGACACACCTGGGACACACCTGGGACAGCGGGGACACACCTGGGGGGATGGGGACACACCTGGGGCACACCTGGGGGGACACACCTGGAGACACCTCAGACACACCTGGGGACACCTGGGGGACACCTGGGGGACACCTGGGGGACACCTCAGACACACCTGGGGACACCTGGGGGACACCTGGGGGGGATAGGGACACCTGGGGGACACACCTGGAGACACCTCAGACACACTTGGGGACACCTGGGGGGGATAGGGACACCTGGGATACACCTGGGGACACCTGAGACACCTCAGACACACCTGGGGACACCTGGGGGACACCTGGGGGACACCTGGGGGACACCTCAGACACATCTGGGGACACCTGGGGGACACCTGGGGGGGATAGGGACACCTGGGGGACACACCTGGAGACACCTCAGACACACCTGGGGACACCTGGGGGACACCTGGGGGACACCTGGGGGACACCTCAGACACACCTGGGGACACCTGGGGGACACACCTGGAGACACCTCAGACACACCTGGGGACACCTGGGGGGGATAGGGACACCTGGGGGACACCTGGGGACACCTGAGACACCTCAGACACACCTGGGGACACCTGGGGGACACCTGGGGGACACCTGAGACACCTCAGACACACCTGGGGACACCTGGGGGACACCTGGGGGACACCTGGGGGACACCTCAGACACACCTGGGGACACCTGGGGGACACCTGAGGGGGGGATGGAGACACCTCAGACACACCTGGGGACACCTGGGGGACACCTGGGGGGGATAGGGACACCTGGGGGACACACCTGGGGACACCTGAGACACCTCAGACACACCTGGGACACCTGGGGGACACCTGGGGGGGATAGGGACACCTGGGGGACACCTGGAGACACCTGGGGGGGATGGGGACACCTGGGATACACCTGGGGGCAGCGGGGACACACCTGGGCATACCTGGGCACACCTGGGCACACCTGGGCACACCTGGGCACACCTGGTTCCCCCCCTGCTGAGGGGGGTCAGGGCTCTCCTGGCCAAGATCAGGGTCAGATTTTGGGCTCACCTGGCCAGGTGTGGGGTCAGTGGTCACCTGGCTGGGATCAGGGTCAGATTTTGGGCTCACCTGGCCAGGTGTGGGGTCAGGGCTCTCCTGGCCAAGATCAGGGTCAGATTTTGGGCTCACCTGCCCAGGTGTGGGGTCAGTGGTCACCTGGCTGGGATCAGGGTCAGATTTTGGGCTCACCTGCCCAGGTGTGGGGTCAGTGGTCACCTGGCTGGGATCAGGGTCAGATTTTGGGCTCACCTGCCCAGGTGTGACCTCACCTGGCCGGGATCGGGGTCAGATTTTGGGCGCGGCTGACGCCGCGGTGACCCCGACCCCCACCCCGGGGCGTGGCCCCAGGTGAGCTCCGGTGGGGGAGGGGCCCCCAGGTGAGGGGGGAGGGGTCCCCAGGGGGGCTCAGGTGGGGGAGGGGTCCCCAGGTGAGGGGGGAGGGGTCCCCAGGGGGGCTCAGGTGGGGGAGGGGTCCCCAGGGGGGCTCAGGTGGGCTCAGGGTGGGGGAGGGGAGACGCGGCCACCGCCCCTCCCCCACAGCAGAGGGCACCCCGGGAATTTGGGGAGGGGCCGGGGAGGGGAATCTGGGAAAATTTGGGGGGATTTGGGGAAATTTGGGGGAAATTTGGAGAAAGTTGGGGGAAATTGGAAATATTTGGGGGATTTGGGGGGGATTTGGGGGAATTTGGGTAAATTTGGGAGGATTTGGGGGGATTTGGGATTTGGTGGGTCCCAGGAGAGGGAATTTGGTGCTGATTTGGAGAAATTTGGGGGAAATTTGAGGGAAATTTGGAGAAAATTGGGGAAATTTGGGGGATTTTGGGGGGATATTGGGGGAATTTAGGGTGTGAGGAGTCCTGGGAAAGAGAATTTGGGGGAATTTGGGGGGATTTTGGTAAATTTGGGAGGATTTGGGGGGATCGGGGAGAATTTGGGGGGGTTTGGAGTTTGGGGGGGTCCCAGGAGAGGGAATTTGGGGCGGATTTGGGGAATTTGGGGGCAATTTGGAGGATTTTGGGGGGAATTTGGGAGCAGTTAGGGGGGATTTGGGATTTGGGGGGGTCCCGGGACAGGAATTTGGGAAGATTCGGATGAATTTTGGGGAAACTTTGAGGATCTGGGGGGATTTGGGGCCTGGAGAGTCCCGGGGCGGGAATTTGGGGTGGATTTGGGCAGAATTTGGGGCAATTTGTGGAGATTTTGAGCAATTCCGGGGCGATTTTGGGGCCCCCCCCTCCAAAAAACCCCCCGAGGCCCCTCCCCCTCCCCTAAGCCCCGCCCCCTTCCCCAAGCCCCTCCCCATTTCCGCACACAAAGCGGGTCCCCTCCCCCCCCCAAAAAATTTCGGGGCTTCCCTCCCCGCCCCTCCCCACCCCCAAATCCCCCCAAATCCCCCCCAAAACCGCCCCTCCCCCACCCCCCCGATTTTTAATTTCTTTTAAATTGAACCCCTCCCCCCACCCCCCCACCCCCCCCCCCAATTTGAAGCTCGGGGCGCGGGGGGGCCCCTCCCCCTCTTCCCCCGCCCCTCCCCCACTTCCCCCCGCCCCTCCCCCCCCAGGAAAAGCCGCTTTTCCTCCCCCCTGCCCCTCCCCCACCCCCTCCCCCCCCCCCCCGCCGCTTCCTCCGGGTCCCTCCCGCGCTCCAGCCCCGGGTGAGTATTTCGGGGACCCCTCCCCAAAATCTGGGGGGGAGGGTCGCGCGGGGGTGGGGGAGGGGCGGGACGCTGCCGTTTCCCCTCCCCCACCCCCCCCTTTGTAAATTTTCTTTTTTAATATTTTTAAAATCTTTCCCCCCTCCCCCACCCGCCACACCCCGCGCGCTCCCCGACCCCTCCCCAAATTTGGGGGGGGAGGCTCTCAAGGACCCCTCCCCCCCCCCCCGGTTTTTTGGGGATTTCCCGCGGGTTTTGTTTTTTTGGGGGGTTTTTTTTTTTGTTTTGTTTTAAATTTTTTGGGCGTTTCCCGCGCGGATTTTTTGGGATTTCCCGCGGGTTTTTTTTTTTTGGGATCTCCTCCCCCCCCCCCCCCCCCCCCCCCCCCCGAATAATCCCACCCGGATTTTTGGGATCATCTGGGATTCCCCTCTCCCCCCCCCAAAAAAAAGATTCCTGGGAGCCCCGCCCCGGATTTTTGGGATGCGGGATTTCCTGGGATTCCCCCCAAAAATCCCGGATTTCCCCCCAAAATTCCCCCCAAAAATCCCGGAATTCCCCCAGATTTCCGGATCTCCCCCCAGAATTCCTGCGATTCCCCCCAAAAATCTCGGAATTCCCCCCAAAATTCCCGGAATTCCCCAAAACTTCCACGTCTCCCCCCCAAAATTCCCGGAATTCCGGAGCTTTTGGGGGACTTCGAGGATTTTGGGGGCCCCGCCCCAATGGAAGGGTGACGGTGATGGGGGGCGATGTCCCCAAATGTCCCCAACGTCCCCAAGTGTCCCCAAATGTCCCCCAATCCCATTTCCCCCCAGTTTTTCCCAATTTCCCCCCATTTTCCCTCAATGTCTCTTCAATGTCCCCAATCCCCTTGATGTCCCCAACATCCCCGATGTCCCCAAATTTCCCCAATGTCCCAAATCCCCTCGATGTCCCCAATGTCCTCGATGTCCCCAAATGTCCCAAATGTCCCCAGATGTCCCCAAATCCCCCCAACATCCCCCCAATGTCCCCTTTATTCCAACGTCCCTGATGTCCCCAAATCCCCTCGATGTCCCCCCAATGTCCCCATTTCCCCCGATGTCCCCAGTGTCCCCTGTCCCCCTCAATGCCCCAATGTCCCCAAATCCCCTCAATGTCCTCCCAATGTCCCCAGATGCCCCCAAGGTCCCCAAATCCCCTCGATGTCCCCGATGTCCCCAAATCCCCCCAATGTCCCCGATGTCCCCATTTCCCCTGATGTCCCCAGTGTCCCCCTCGATGCCCCGATGTCCCCATTTCCCCCGATGTCCCCGATGTCCCCAAATCCCCCCAATGTCCCCAATGTCCCAGTGTCCCCTGTCCCCCTCAATGCCCCAATGTCCCCAAATCCCCTCGATGTCCCCCCAATGTCCCCATTTCCCCCGATGTCCCCGATGTCCCCAAATCCCCTCAATGTCCCCTCGATGTCCCCATTTCCCCAATGTCCCCGATGTCCCCAAATCCCCTCAATGTCCCCTCGATGTCCCCATTTCCCCCGATGTCCCCGATGCCCCCGATGTCCCCAGATGCCCCCAATGTCCCCGATGTCCCAGATGCCCCCAATGTCCCCTGTGTCCCCAGGATGGCGCAGGTGCCCCCCTGGAAGCTGGCGCTGCTGGAGCGGCGCCGCCGGAGGACGAGGCCGCGCGGCGCCGGGAGCGGGAGCAGCGCGAGCGCCAGGCCCAGGTGCCCACCTGGAAGCGGGAGCTGCTGCAGCGGCGCCGCGCCCGGGCGGGGCCGGGGGGCGCGCCTGGGGCCGCACCTGGGGGCACAACCCCTGGGGGCACACCTGGCACGGGGGGCACACCTGGGCAGGAGGCTCTCGGGGGGTCCCTGGCGCTGGCGCCGGGGATGGAGAAATGCGGCCGTGCCGAAAATCCCACCTGGGATCCCCAAAACCCCACCCGGACCCCAAAATCCTCCCCAGAATCCTCCCCAAAATCCTTCTTGGGATCCCCAAAATCCCCTCCAAAACCCCACCCGGGACCCCCAAAATCCTCCCCAAAATCCTCCCCAAAATCCTCCCCAAAATCCCACCCGAGATCCCCAAAATCCCCCCTGGGATCCCCAAAATCCCACCCAGGATCTCCAAAATCCCCCCTGGGATCCCCAAAATCCCCCCTGGGACCCCAAAAATCCCCAAAATCCGCCCCATGACCCCAAAAATCCCCAAAACTCCCCCTCGGACCCCCAAAATCCGCCCCGGGGCCGGGTCAGCCGCCTGCGGAGCCGCTTTGTGCCCGAGCTGGGGGGGGACGAGGGGCGTGGGGCGGTCACTCTGGGGTCACCCGAGGGTCAAGGGTCAGCCAAGGACATAGGAACGGTCAAAGGCCATGGAGTGACCGCTGGCCTGGGGACAGCGGACGGACAGGGGACGGTCAAAGGTCATGGAGTGACCGCTGGCCTGGGGACAGCGGACGGACAGGGGACGGTCAAGGGGATGGTCAAGAACTGGACAGTGGTGGACGGCCAGGAGGGTCAGGGGTCAGTGGGGACACTGGGGACAGAGTCCGGCCACGAACCCAAGCCCTCGATGACCCCTTCGGTGGCCACGCTGACCACCACCCCTGTGACGTCCGGGCTCACTGTCCCTTTGTCCAGCGGTGTCCCCAAGTCCGGGGTCACTGTCCCTGACTCCGGGGTCACTGTCCCCGTGTCCAGCTCTGTCCCTCTGTCCAGCGGTGTCCCCATGCCCGGTGACACCACCCCCGTGCCCAGTGCCACCGTCCCCGTGCCCAGTGCCACCGTCCCCGTGCCCAGTGCCACCACCCCCGTGCCCAGCGCCACCATCCCCGTGTCCAGTGCCACCATCCCCGTGCCCAGTGACACCACCCCCGTGCCCAGTGCCACCGTCCCCGTGCCCAGTGCCACCACCCCCGTGCCCGGTGACACCACCCCCGTGCCCAGTGCCACCGTCCCCGTGCCAGTGCCACCACCCCCGTGCCCAGTGCCACCGTCCCCGTGCCCAGTGCCACCGTCCCCGTGCCCAGTGCCACCATCCCCGTGTCCAGTGCCACCACCCCCGTGCCCAGTGCCACTGTCCCCGTGTCCGGTGCCACCGTCCCTGTGTCCAGTGCCACCGTCCAGCCGTCCACCTCCGTGCCCCCGGCCCCCCGGCCGCTGTCCCCCCGCCGTGACCCCCCGTGTCCCCCGGCGTGTCCCCACCCCGCCCTGCAGCGCCGCAGCGGCAACACCATCACCGTGCGCCCGTGCCGCGCCGGCCCCGCCGGGGGCGCCGGGGGTGGTGGCCCGGGGC
>NW_027100039.1:831188-870273 GCF_031753505.1 Anomalospiza imberbis
AGGACCCTGCGGCGGGGCTGTCCGCCGCGCTGCCTGAGCGGAGGTGTGCGCGGGCGGTGCGGGAAGCGGCGGGGGGCAGTGCGGGAGGGTGTGCGGGAAGCGGCGGGGCCGGTGCGGGAGGGTGTGCGGGAAGCGGCGGAGCCGGTGCGGGCGGTGCGAGAAGCGGCGGGAGCGGCGGCAGCGAGGCCGGGCCGCGTTCAGGCGATCGCCGCGGGCAGCCCCGCGCCGATGGCGGAGGAAGGGGGAAGGGGGGTCCTGTGGCGGTCGCGCGCGCGCGGGGGCCGGACCGGAAGTGACGCTCAGCCCCGCCCTCTCGGTCGCGGCGGTCGCATCGTTCGGGGTGAGTCGGGCCCGGCCGGAGCCGCATCCGCCGCCATCGCCGCCGCCGCCGCCCATCGCCCGCTGCCCCCGCGCCCCCCCCGCCCGCCCCGCGCCCCCCCGCGCTCCCCGCCGCGCTCCGGGGCCGCCGCCGCCGCCCGGGGGCCGCGCCGGGGCCGCCGCCGTTGCGCGCTCCAAGATGGCGGCGCCGGGGGGCGGCGGGAGTGAGGGGGGGGGGGGGGGAACCGAGCGACCCTCCCGGTGTGGGGGGGGGGCGGGACCGGCCGGGCTCCGGTGGCCGCTGGGGGAAGGGTGGCTGCGGGTCCCGGGCCACCGGTGGCCACCCGGTGCTGGCCCCGGCCCCGCTCTCCGGTGCCCCCTTCTCGGGGCCTGCCGCGGTCGGTGTCGGTAGCCCCGGGGTGGTGTCGGTGGTCCCGGGGGTGGTCACTGGCCCAAGGAGCGGTGTCGGTAGCCCGGGGGTGGTCACTGGCCCAAGGAGCGATGTCGGTAGCCCGGGGGTGGTCACTGGCCCAAGGAACGATGTCGGTAGCCCGGGGGTGCTCACTGGCCCAAGGAGCGATGTCGGTAGCCCCGGGGTGCTCACTGGCCCAAGGAGCGGTGTCGGTAGCCGGGGGTGCTCACTGGCCCAAGGAGCGGTGTCGGTAGCCCGGGGGTGGTCACTGGCCCAAGGAGCGGTGTCGGTAGCCCGGGGTGCTCACTGGCCCAAGGAGCGGTGTCGGTAGCCCGGGGGTGGTCACTGGCCAAGGAGCGGTGTCGGTAGCCCGGGGATGCTCACTGGCCCAAGGAGCGGTGTCGGTAGCCCGGGGGTGGTCACTGGCCCAAGGAGCGGTGTCGGTGGTCCCGGGGGTGCTCAGTAGTCCCCAGGCTGATATCGGTGGCCCCAGCGGTGATGTCGGTGGCCCGCTCGGTTGCTCGGTAGCCCCCGGGGGTGGTCAGTGGCCCCGCGTGTGGTTGGTAGCCCCAGGGCTGACGTCAGTGGTCGCAAGAGTGCTCGTTGGCCCCAAGGCTGCTGTTGGTAGCCCCAGTGGTGGCCACCAGCCCCTGTGACCCGCGGCCCCCTCAGGGGGGTGACCCAGCCCCGAGGGTGATGTCAGTAGCCCCGAGGGTGATGTCAGTAGCCCCGAGGGTGGCCAGCAGTCCCAGGAGCAGTCAGTAGCCCCAAAGCCACTCTCAGTGGCCTCAGGACTGCTCTCAGTAGCCCTAGGAGCAGTCAGTAGCCCCAGAGCCGTTCTCAGTAGCCCCAGGAATGTTCAGTAGCACCAAGGGCAGTATCAGTAGCCCCAGGGCTGCTCTCAGTAGTCCCAGGAGCAGTCAGTAGCCTCAAAGCGGGTGTCAGTAGCCCCATAGCCGCTCTCAGCAGCCCCAGGAGCAGTCAGTAGCCCCAAGGCTGCTCTCAGTAGCCCCAGGAGCAGTCAGTAGCCCCAAGGCCAATATTAGTAGCCCTAGGAGCAGTCAGTAGCCCCGAAGCCGCTCTCAGTAGTCCTGAAGCCATTCTTAATAGCCCCAGGAGCAGTTAGTAGCCCTAAGGCCAATATCAGCAGCCCCAGGAGCAGTCAGTAGCCCTGAAGCCACTTTCAGTAGTCTCAGCAGCAGTCAGTAGCCCTAAAGCTGGTATCAGTAGCCCCAGGAGCAGTCAGTAGCCCCAAAGCCACTCTCACTAGACCCAGGAGAAGTCCGTAGCCCTGAAGCCGCTCTTAGTAGCCCCAGGAGCAGTTAGTAGCCCCAAGGCCAGTATTAATAACCCCAGGGGCAGTCAGTAGCTCTGAAGCTGCTCTCAGTAGTCCTGAAGCCATTCTCAGTAGCCCCAGGAGCAGTTAGTAGCCCAAGGCCAATATCAGCAGACCCAGGAGCAGTCAGTAGCCCCAAAGCCACTCTCAGTAGCCCCGAAGCCGCTCTCAGTAGCCCTGAAGCCGCTCTCAGTAGCCCCGAAGCTGCTCTGAGCAGCCCCAGGAGCAGTCAGTAGTCCCAAGGCCAGTATCAGTAGTCCCAAAGCCACTTTCAGT
Organism: Anomalospiza imberbis; assembly: GCF_031753505.1. Lineage (NCBI taxonomy): Eukaryota > Metazoa > Chordata > Aves > Passeriformes > Viduidae > Anomalospiza > Anomalospiza imberbis. Next base: position 833,531 of record NW_027100039.1, read on the forward strand.
AGCCCAAGGAGCAGTCAGTAGCCCAAGGAGCAGTTCGTAGCCCCAAGGACAGTATTAGTAGCCCCAAAGCTGCTCTCAGCAGCTCCAGGAGCAGTCAGTAGCCCCAAGGCCAGTATCAATAGCCCCAGGAGCAGTCAGTAGCCCCAAGGCCGCTATCAATAGCCCCAAGCCGCTCTCAGCAGCCCCAGGAGCAGTCAGTAGCCCCAAAGCTGCTCTCAGCAGCCCCAGGAACAGTCAGTAGCCCCAGGAGCAGTCAGTAGCCCCAGGAGCAGTCAGTAGCCCCAGGAGCAGTCAGTAGCCCCAAAGCTGCTCTCAGTAGCCTCAGGAGCAGTCAGTAGCCCCCAGGCCGCTATCCGTAGCCCCAAGCGGCTCTCAGTAGCCCCAGGAGCAGTCAGTAGCCCCAAAGCTGCTCTCAGTAGCCCCAGGAGCAGTCAGTAGCCCCCAGGCCGCTATCCGTAGCCCCAAGCGGCTCTCAGTAGCCCAGGAGCAGTCAGTAGCCCCAGGAGTAGTCAGTAGCCCCAAGGCCGCTATTAATAGCCCCAAGGCCGCTCTCAGCAGCCCCGGGAGCAGTCAGTAGCCCCCAGGCCGCTATCCGTAGCCCCAAGCGGCTCTCAGTAGCCCCAGGAGCAGTCAGTAGCCTAAGGCCATTATCAGTAGCCCCAGGAGCAGTCAGTAGCCCCAAAGCTGCTCTCAGTAGCCCAAGGAGCAGTCAGTAGCCCCCAGGTCGCTCTCCGTAGCCCCAAGCCGCTCTCAGCAGCCCCAAGCCGCTCTCAGCAGCCCCAGGAGCAGTCAGTAGCCTAAGGCCAGTATCAGTAGCCCCAGGAGCAGCCAGTAGCCCCCAAGCCGCTCTCAGCAGCCCCAGGAGCAGTCAGTAGCCTAAGGCCAGTATCAGTAGCCCCAGGAGCAGCCAGTAGCCCCTAAGCCGCTCTCAGCAGCCCCAGGAGCAGTCAGTAGCCTAAGGCCAGTATCAGTAGCCCCAGGAGCAGTCAGTAGCCCAGGAGCAGTTGGTAGCCCCAGGAGCAGTCAGTAGCCCCAAAGCTGCTTTCAGCAGCCCTAGGAGCAGTTGGTAGCCCCAGGAGCAGCCCGTAGCCCCCAAGCCGCTCTCAGCAGCCCCAGGAGCAGTCAGTAGCCTAAGGCCAGTATCAGTAGCCCCAGGAGCAGCCAGTAGCCCCTAAGCCACTCTCAGCAGCCCCAGGAGCAGTCAGTAGCCTAAGGCCAGTATCAGTAGCCCCAGGAGCAGCCAGTAGCCCCCAAGCCGCTCTCAGCAGCCCGCTCGCCCCCCGCAGGGAGGAGCTAGCCCGCGGGCCGCCATGGCGGAGAACGACGTGGACAACGAGCTGCTGGACTACGAGGACGACGAGGTGGAGAACGCGGCCGGGCCGGACGGCGCCGAGGCGGCCCCCAAGAAGGACGTCAAGGGCTCCTACGTGTCCATCCACAGCTCCGGCTTCCGCGACTTCCTGCTCAAGCCCGAGCTGCTGCGCGCCATCGTCGACTGCGGCTTCGAGCACCCCTCCGAAGGTGCCCGCGCCGCGGGGCTCGCGGGGGCTCGCGGGGCTCGCGGGGCTCGGGGGGCTCGGGGGGCTCGCGGGGGTTTGGGAGCCTCCTGGGGGGTGTTGGAGGGGGTTTGGGAGCCTCCTGGGAGGCGTTGGGAGGGGGGTTTGGGGGGTTTAGGAGCCTCCTGGGGGAGTTTGGAGGGGGTTTTGGGGGGCTCGCGGGGGCTCGCGGGGGTTTGGGAGCCTCCTGGGGGAGTTTGGAGGGGGTTTTGGGGGTTTAGGAGCCTCCTGGGGGGGTTTGGAGGGGGTTTTGGGGGGTTTAGGAGCCTCCTGGGGGGCGTTTGGGAGGGGTTTTGGGGGTTTAGGAGCCTCCTGGGGGAGTTTGGAGGGGGTTTTGGGGGGCTTGGAGGGCTCTTGGGGGTTTAGGAGCCTCCTGGGGGCGTTTGGAGGGGGTTTGGGGGGTTTAGGAGCCTCCTGGGGGGCTTTGGAGGAGGTTTTGGGGGTTTAGGAGCCTCCTGGGGGGGTTTGGAGGGGGTTTGGGGGGTTTAGGAGCCTCCTGGGGGTGTTGGGAGGGGGTTTTGGGGGTGTTGGAGGGGGTTTAGGAGCTCCTGGGGGGCGTTGGGAGGGGGTTTGGGGGGTTTAGGAGCTCCTGGGGGAGTTTGGAGGGGGTTTTGGGGGGGGTTTGGGGGGTTTGGGAGCCTCCTGGGGGGTGTTGGAGGGGGTTTGGGAGCCTCCTGGGGGCATTGGGAGGGGGGTTTGGGGGTTTAGAGCCTCCTGGGGGGCGTTTGGGGGGGAATTGGGGGTGCTGGAGGGGGTTTGGGAGCCTGCTGGGGGGCGTTGGGAGGGGTTTTGGGGGGTTTAGGAGCCTCCTGGGGGAGTTTGGAGGGGGTTTTGGGGGGCTCGGGGGGCTCGGGGGGGTTTAGGAGCCTCCTGGGGGCGTTTGGAAGGGGTTTTAGGGGTGTTAGAGGGTTTAGGAGCCTCCTGGGGGCGTTTGGAGGGGGTTCTGGGGGGTTTAGGAGCCTCCTGGGGAGCTGGGGGGCTTTGGAGGGGGTTTTTTGGGGGGCTCGCGGGGGCTCGCGAGGGTTTGGGAGCCTCCTGGGGGCGTTTGGGGGGGCTTTGGAGGGGCTTTGGGGGGCTCTGGGGGAGTTTGGAGGGGCTTTCGGGTGTTGGAGGGGGGTTTAGGAGCCTCCTGGGGGGCGTTGGGAGGGGGTTTTGGGGGGTTTAGGAGCCTCCTGGGGGAGTTTGGAGGGGGTTTTGGGGGGCTTGGAGGGCCTTGGGGGGTTTAGGAGCCTCCTGGGGGGCGTTTGGAGGAGGTTTTGGGGGTTTAGGAGCCTCCTGGGAGGGTTTGGAGGGGGTTTTGGGGGTTTAGGAGCCTCCTGGGGGGGTTTGGAGGAGGTTTTGGGGGTTTAGGAGCCTCCTGGGGGGCGTTGGGAGGGGTTTCGGGGGCTTGGAGGGGGTTTAGGAGCCTCCTGGGGGAGTTGGAGAGGCTTTGGAGGGGGTTTTGGGGCTTTGGGAGCCTCCTGGGGGAGTTTGGAGGGGATTTGGGGGTGCTGGGAGGGGGTTTAGGAGCCTCCTGGGGGGCGTTTGGTGGGGGTTTGGGGGTGTTGGAGGGGGTTTAGGAGCCTCCTGGGGGGGCTTTGGAGGGGGTTTTGGGGGGCTTGGAGGGGCTCGGGGGGGTTTAGGAGCTTCCTGGGGGCGTTGGGAGGGGGTTTGGAGGGGGTTTTGGGGGGTTTAGGAGCCTCCTGGGGGGCGTTTGGGAGGGGTTTTGGGGGTTTAGGAGCCTCCTGGGGGAGTTTGGAGGGGGTTTTGGGGGGCTTGGAGGGCCTTGGGGGGTTTAGGAGCCTCCTGGGGGGCGTTTGGAGGGGGGTTTGGGGGGTTTAGGAGCCTCCTGGGGGCTTTGGAGGAGGTTTTGGGGGTTTAGGAGCCTCCTGGGGGGGTTTGGAGGGGGGTTTGGGGGGTTTAGGAGCCTCCTGGGGGTGTTGGGAGGGGGTTTGGGGTGTTGGAGGGGGTTTAGGAGCCTCCTGGGGGGCGTTGGGAGGGGGGTTTGGGGGGTTTAGGAGCCTCCTGGGGGTGTTGGGAGGGGGTTTGGAGGTGTTGGAGGGGGTTTAGGAGCCTCCTGGGGGGGTTTGGAGGGGGTTTTGGGGGTTTAGGAGCCTCCTGGGGGGTGTTGGAGGGGGTTTGGGAGCCTCCTGGGGGGCGTTGGGAGGGGGTTTTGGGGGGTTTAGGAGCCTCCTGGGGGGGTTTGGAGGGGCTTTGGAGGAGGTTTTGGGGGGCTCGGGGGGCTCGCGGGGGTTTGGGAGCCTCCTGGGGGGCGTTGGGAGGGGGTTTGGGCGTTTAGGAGCCTCCTGGGGGGCGTTTGGGGCGGAATTGGGGGTGCTGGAGGGGGTTTGGGAGCCTGCTGGGGGGCGTTTGGAGGGGGTTTTGGGGGTTTAGGAGCCTCCTGGGGGGCGTTGTGGGAGGGAATTGGGGGTGCTGGAGGGGGTTTAGGAACCTCCTGGGGGGTGTTGGAGGGGTTTTTGGGGGGCTCGGGGGGGTTTGGGAGCCTCCTGGGGGGTGTTGGGAGGGGGTTTTGGGGGGTTTAGGAGCCTCCTGGGGGCCGTTTGGAGGGGGGTTTTGGGGGCTTGGAGGGCCTTGGGGGGTTTAGGAGCCTCCTGGGGGCGTTTGGAGGGGGTTTTGGGGGTTTAGGAGCCTCCTGGGGGGTTTGGGAGGGGGTTTGGGGGGTTTTAGGAGCCTCCTGGGGGAGTTTGGAGGGGGTTTTGGGGGGGGTTTGGGGGGTTTGGGAGCCTCCTGGGGGGTGTTGGAGGGGGTTTGGGAGCCTCCTGGGGGCATTGGGAGGGGGTTTGGGGGTTTAGGAGCCTCCTGGGGGGCGTTTGGGGGGGAATTGGGGGTGCTGGAGGGGGTTTAGGAGCCTGCTGGGGGGCGTTGGGAGGGGTTTTGGGGGGTTTTAGGAGCCTCCTGGGGAGTTTGGAGGGGGTTTTGGGGGGGCTCGGGGGGCTCGGGGGGGTTTAGGAGCCTCCTGGGGGGCGTTTTGGAAGGGGTTTTAGGGGTGTTAGAGGGTTTAGGAGCCTCCTGGGGGGCGTTTGGAGGGGTTCTGGGGGGTTTAGGAGCCTCCTGGGGGAGCTGGGGGGCTTTGGAGGGGGTTTTTGGGGGGCTCGCGGGGGCTCGCGAGGGTTTGGGAGCCTCCTGGGGGCGTTTGGGGGGGCTTTGGAGGGGCTTTGGGGGGCTCTGGGGGAGTTTGGAGGGGCTTTCGGGGTGTTGGAGGGGGGTTTAGGAGCCTCCTGGGGGGCGTTGGGAGGGGGTTTTGGGGGGTTTAGGAGCCTCCTGGGGAGTTTGGAGGGGGTTTTGGGGGGCTTGGAGGGGCTCGGGGGGGGTTTAGGAGCCTCCTGGGGGGGGTTTGGAGGGGTTTCTGGGGGGTCCTGGAGCGTCTTGGAGCCCATCCCGGGGGTCTCGGGGGGTCTCGGGGGGTCTGTGTGCCCGTCCCGGGGGTCTCGGGGGGTCTGTGTGCCCATCCCGGGGGTCTCGGGGGGTCTCGGGGGGGTCTGTGTGCCCGTCCCGGGGGTCTCGGGGGGTCTGTGTGCCCATCCCGGGGGTCTCGGGGGGGGTCTGTGTGCCCATCCCGGGGGTCTCGGGGGGTCTGTGTGCCCGTCCCGGGGGTCTCGGGGGGTCTGTGTGCCCATCCCGGGGGTCTCGGGGGGTCTCGGGGGGTCTGTGTGCCCGTCCCGGGGGTCTCGGGGGGTCTCGGGGGGTCTGTGTGCCCGTCCTGGGGGTCTCGGGGGGTCTGTGTGCCCGTCCCGGGGGTCTCTGGGGGTCTGTGTGCCCATCCCGGGGGTCTCGGGGGGTCTCGGGGGGTCTGTGTGCCCGTCCCGGGGGTCTCGGGGGGTCTGTGTGCCCATCCCGGGGGTCTCGGGGGGTCTGTGTGCCCATCCCGGGGGTCTCGGGGGGTCTGTGTGCCCATCCCGGGGGTCTCGGGGGGTCTGTGTGCCCGTCCCGGGGGTCTCGGGGGGTCTCGGGGGGGTCTGTGTGCCTGTCCTGGGGGTCTTGGGGGGTCTCGGGGGGTCTGTGTGCCCGTCCCGGGGGTCTCAGGGGGTCTGTGTGCCCGTCCCGGGGGTCTCGGGGGGTCTGTGTGCCCGTCCCGGGGGTCTCGGGGGGGTCTCAGGAGGTCTGTGTGCCCGTCCCGGGGGTCTCGGGGGTCTCGGGGGGTCTGTGTGCCCATCCCGGGGGTCTCGGGGGGTCTGTGTGCCCGTCCCGGGGGTCCCTGACCCGCTGCCCCCCGCAGTCCAGCACGAGTGCATCCCCCAGGCCATCCTGGGCATGGACGTGCTGTGCCAGGCCAAGTCCGGCATGGGCAAGACGGCCGTGTTCGTGCTGGCCACGCTGCAGCAGCTGGAGCCCGTCACGGGGCAGGTCAGGGGCTGGGGAGGGGTCCTGGGGGGCTGGGGAGGGTCCTGGGGGGCTGGGGAGGGGGTCTCGGGGGGCTGGGGGGCGTAGGGAGGGGTCCCAGGGCAGGTCAGGGGCTGGGGAGGGGTCCTGGGGGGCTGGGGAGGGGTCCTGGGGGGCTGGGGAGGGGGTCTCGGGGGGCTGGGGGTGTGTGGGAGGGGTCCAGGGCAGGTCAGGGACTGGGGAGGGGTCCCAGGGGGGCTGGGGAGAGGTCACAGGGCAGGTCAGGGGGGCTGGGAAGGGGTCCTGGAGGGCTGGGGAGGGGTCCCAGGACAGGTCAGGGGCTGGGGAGGGGTCCTGGGGGGCTGGGGAGGGGTCCCAGGGGTCGGGGAGAGGTCCCAGGGGACTGGGGAGGGGTCCTGGAGGGCTGGGGAGGGGTCCCAGGACAGGTCAGGGGCTGGGGAGGGGTCCTGGGGGGCTGGGGAGGGGTCCCAGGGGTCGGGGAGAGGTCCCAGGGGACTGGGGAGGGGTCCTGGAGGGCTGGGGAGGGGTCCCGGAGGGCTGGGGAGGGGTCCCAGGGGTTGGGGAGGGGTCCCAGGGGTCAGGGAGGGGTCCCTGGGGGGCTGGGGAGGGGTCCTGGGGGGCTGGGGAGGGGTGGGGAGGGGTCCCAGGACAGGTCAGGGGCTGGGGAGGGGTCCTGGGGGTCTGGGGAGGGGTCCCAGGGCGGGTTTTGGGGAGGGGTCCCCCGTTGGTGACCCCCTGTGCCCCCCAGGTGTCGGTGCTGGTGATGTGTCACACGCAGGAGCCTGGGAGGGGCTGGGGGTTTGGGGAGGGGTCCCAGGGGTCTGGGGTTTTGAGGAGGGGTCCCAGGGGTCTGCGGGTCTGAGGAGGGGTCCCAGGGTGGGTTTTGGGGAGGGGTCCCCCGTTGGTGACCCCCTGTGCCCCCCAGGTGTCGGTGCTGGTGATGTGTCACACGCGGGAGCTCGCCTTCCAGATCAGCAAGGAGTACGAGCGCTTCTCCAAGTACATGCCCAGCGTCAAGGTGGGCTGGGGGCTCGGGGGGCGTCCTGGGGGGCTTTGGGGGGGATCTGGGGGGGTCCTGAGGGGATCTTGGGGGGTCCTGGGGGGCTTTGGGGGAGTCCTGAGGGGATCTGGGGGGCTTTGGGGGGGGTCCTGGGGGGATCTGGGGGGGTCCTGAGGGGATCTGGGGGGCTTTGGGGGGGGTCCTGGGGGGATCTGGGGGGGTCCTGGGGGGCTTTGGGGGAGTCCTGGGGGGATCTGGGGGGGTCCCTGAGGGGATCTGGGGGGCTTTGGGGGGGGTCCTGGGGGGATCTGGGGGGGTCCTGGGGGGATCTGGGGGGGATCTGGGGGGCTTTGGGGGGATCTGGGGGGGTCCTGAGAGGATCTGGGGGGCTTTGGGGGGGGTCCTGGGGGATTTGGGGGGGTCCTGAGGGGCTCTGGGGGGCTTTTGGGGGGGGGTTCTGAGAGGATCTGGGGGGCTGTGGGGGCTTTAGGGGCATCCTGGGGGCTTTGGGGGGGGGCCTGAGGGGATCTGGGGGGCTCTAGGGGGGCCCTGGGGGGCTCTGGGGGGTCTTGAGGAGCTTTAGGGGGATTTGGGGGGGGGGTCCTGAGGGGTTTTGGGGGGCATTGGGGGGGGTCCTGAGGGGCTTCAGGGGGGTTTGGGGGGTCCTGGGGGGATTTGGGGGGGTCCTGAGGGGATCTGGGGGCTCTAGGGGGGTCCTGGGGGGCTCTGGGGGGGTCCTGAGGAGCTTTAGGGGATTTGGGGGGGGTCCTGAGGGGTTTTGGGGGGATTTGGGGGGTCCTGGGGGGATTTGGGGGGGTCCTGAGGAGCTTAGGGGGGATTTGGGGGGGGTCCTGAGGGGTCCTGGGGGGTTTGGGGGGGTCCTGGGGGGATTTGGGGGGGTCCCGGGGGGCTCTGGGGGGCCCTAAAGCACGGCTGGGAGTTTTGGGGTGCGGATCGCTGCCTGCTGCTGCGGCTGGGGGTGTTTTCGGGGTCCGTCCTTCACGGTTTTTTGGGGGGGGGGGTTCTCGTCAGATTTTGGGGTGTCCCCTTGCAGAACTTGGTGTTTTCGGGGGTCCGTCTCTCGCAGGTTTTTGGGGTGTCCCCTCGCAGGTGTTGGCGTTTTTCGGGGGGCTGTTCCCCTCAGTTTTTTGGGGGGATTCTCACGCAGATTTCGGGGTGTCCCCTCGCAGGTGTTGGTGTTTTTGGGGGTCCATCCCTCACTGGTTTATGGAGGGATTTTCGTGCAGATTTCGGGGTGTTCTCTTGCAGGTGTTGCTGTTTTCAGGGGTCCATCCCTCGCAGTTTTTTGGGGGGATTCTCACGCAGATTTTGGGGTGTCCCCTCGCAGGTGTTGGTGTTTTTCGGGGGGCTGTTCCCCAGAGTTTTTTGGGGGGATTCTCACGCAGATTTCGGGGTGTCCCCTTGCAGGTGTTGGCGTTTTCGGGGGTCCATCCCTCGCAGTTTTTTGGGGAGAATTCTCACACAGATTTTGGGGTGTCCCCTCGCAGGTGTTGGTGTTTTTGGGGGTCCATCCCTCGCAGTTTTTTGGGGGATTCTCATGCAGATTTCGGGGTGTCCCCTCGCAGGTGGCGGTGTTTTTCGGGGGGCTGTTTCTCACAGGTTTTTAGGGTATTTTTGACACAGATATTGCTGTTTTCGGGGGTCCAGCCCTCACAGGTTTTTGGGGAGAATTCTCACGCAGATTTCGGGGTGTCCCCTCGCAGGTGGCAGTGTTTTCGGGGGGCTGTTCCCCTCAGTTTTTTGGGGGGATTCTCACGCAGATTTCGGGGTGTCCCCTCGCAGGTGGCAGTGTTTTTCGGGGGGCTGTTCCTCACAGTTTTTTGGGAGAATTCTCACGCAGATTTCGGGGTGTCCCCTCGCAGGTGGCAGTGTTTTTCGGGGGGCTGTTTCTCACAGGTTTTTAGGGTATTTTTGACACAGATATTGCTGTTTTCGGGGGTCCATCCTCACAGGTTTTTGGGGGGATTCTCACGCAGATTTCGGGGTGTCCTCTCGCAGGTGTTGGTGTTTTTGGGGGTCCATCCCTCACAGTTTTTTGGGAAAATTCTCACGCAGATTTCGGGGTGTCCCCTCGCAGGTGTTGGCGTTTTTGGGGTCCATCCCTCACAGGTTTTTGGAGGGTTTTTTGTGCAGATTTCGGGGTGTCCCCTCGCAGGTGTTGGTGTTTTTGGGGGTCCATCCCTCGCAGTTTTTTTGGGAGAATTCTCACGCAGATTTTGGGGTGTCCCCTCGCAGGTGTTGGTGTTTTTGCGGGTCCATCCCTCACGGGTTTTTGGAGGGTTTTTTGTGCAGATTTCGGGGTGTCCCCTCGTAGGTGTTGGCGTTTTCGGGGGTCCATCCCTCGCAGTTTTTTGGGGAGAATTCTCACGCAGATTTCGGGGTGTCCCCTCGCAGGTGGCGGTGTTTTTCGGGGGGCTGTCCATCAAGAAGGACGAGATCGTGGTGGGGGACCCCGGGCCGGATCCTGGCGCTGGCCCGCAACAAGAGCCTCAACCTCAAACACATCAAGCACTTCATCCTGGACGAGTGCGACAAGATGCTCGAGCAGCTCGGTGCGTCGGGGGTCCCCGGCCCGGGGGGCACGGCCTGGGGGGGGTCCCGGGGTGGGGGGAGCCCCTGGGACCCCGACCCAGCCTGGGGGTGCTCTGCTTTGGGGTCTGCTTCAGCGCTTTGGGGTCCCAGTTCAGCGCTTTGGGGTCTGCTTCAGCGATTTGGGGTCCCAGTTCAGTGTTTTGGGGTCCCAGTTCAGCCCCTGAGATCCCAGTTCAGTCCTTTGGAGTCCCAGTTCAGCTTTTTGGGATCCCAGTTCATTGTTTTGGGGTCCCAGTTCAGCTTTTTGGGGTCCCAGTTCATCCTTTTGGGGTCCCAGTTCAGCGCTTTGGGGTCCCAGTTCAGCCCCTGAGATCCCCGTTCAGCCCTTTGGGGTCCCAGTTCAGGGTTTTGGGGTCCCAGATTAGCGATTTGGGGTCCCAGTTTAGCGATTTGAGGTCCCAGTTCAGCCCCTGAGATCCCAGTTCAGCCCTTTGGGGTCTGCTTCAGCGATTTGGGGTCCCAGTTCAGTGTTTTGGGGTCCCAGTCCAGCCCTTTGGGGTCTGCTTCAGCTTTTTGGGGTCCCAGTTCATTGTTTTTGGGGTCCCAGTTCAGCCCTTTGGGGTTCCCAGTTCAGCCCTTGGGGTCCCAGTTCATCCTTTTGGGGTCCCAGTTCAGCGCTTTGGGGTCCCAGTTCAGCGCTTTGGGGTCCCAGTTCAGCTTTCTGGGGTCCCAGTTCAGGCCTTGGCGCCCCAATCCCATCCTGGGGGCCCCAAACCCAACCCCTGGGACCCCGATACATCTCTTTGGGACCCCCAGTACTCTCCTTGAGCCCCGTTTTTCCCCATTTCGCTTCTCCCACCCCATTTTTCTCTCTCTGTCCCCCTTTTTTCCTTTTCCGACCCCCATTTTTTCTCTCTCTGACCCCATTTCCCCCCTGACCCCAATTTTTTCCCCCATTTTTCCCTCTCTGTCCCCTTTGTTTCCCTCTCTGACCCCCATTTTTCTGCATTTTCCCATTTTTTCCTCTCTCTGATCCCCATTTCCCCCCCTCTGACCCCCATTTTTCCCCCATTTTTCCCCCCATTTCCCCCTCTCTGACCCCATTTTTTTTCCCCTTTTTTTCCCATTTCCCCCCCCTCTGACCCCATTTTCCCCCCCTCTGACCCCCTTTTCCCCCATTTCCCTCCCTCTGACCCCCTTTTTTCCCCTTTTTTTCCCATTTCCCCCCCTCTGACCCCCATATTTCCCCATTTCCCTCCCTCTGACCCCATTTTTTCCCCATTTCCCCCCCTCTGACCCCCTTTTTACCCCATTTCCCCCATTTTCCCCCCTCTGACCCCCCTTTTTTTCCCCATTTCCCCCCCATTTCCCCCCATTTCCCCCCCTTTTTTCCCCATTTCCCCCCACTCTGACCCCATTTTTTCCCCTTTTTTCCCCATTTCTCCCCCTCTGACCCCCTTTTTTCCCCATTTCCCCCCCATTTCTCCCCATTTCCCCCCATTTCCCCCTCTCTGACCCCATTTTTTCCCCTTTTTTTCCCATTTCCCCCCCCTCTCCTGACCCCCTTTTTTTACCCCATTTCCCCCCCATTTCCCTCCCTCTGACCCCCATTTTTCCCCATTTCCCCCCCTCTGTCCCCCATATTTCCCCATTTTCCCCCCCTCTGACCCCATTTTTTTCCCCTTTTTTCCCCATTTCCCCCCCCCTCTGACCCCATTTTTTTTCCCCTTTTTTCCCCATTTTCCCCCCCTCTGACCCCCCATTTTTTCTCCCTTTCCCCCCCCCATTTCCCCCCCTCTGACCCCCTTTTTTCCCCATTTCCCCCCCCTCTGACCCCATTTTTTTCTCCTTTTCCCCCCCATTTCCCCCCCTTTTTTCCCCATTTCCCTCCCTCTGACCCCATTTTTCCCCTTTTTTTCCCCATTTCCCCACTCTGACCCCATTTCTCCCCCCTCCCCGACCCCAGACATGCGCCGGGACGTCCAGGAGATTTTCCGCATGACCCCGCACGAAAAGCAGGTCATGATGTTCAGCGCCACCCTGAGCAAGGAAATCCGCCCCGTGTGCCGCAAATTCATGCAAGACGTATTAACCTCCCCCTCCTTAGCCCCTCCCCCCGCCCAGGCCCCGCCCCCGCCGCCCCTCCCCCCTCTGCGGAAGAGCTCTCGCGCCCCTCCCCCCCCTCGGCACCGCCCCTCTTCCTCCTCCTCCTCCTCCTCCTCCTCCTCGTGCTCCTGCTCCTGTCCCCGGGCCCCCCCGGAGGACGAAGACCCCCCCGAGCTGTGGCGGCCCCCGGGGGTCCGGGGACCCCCCCCGGGACCCCCCCCCGGCCCGGACGGCGTTGAGGACACGGCGGGAGCCCCCTTCGGCCTCGGCGCGACCCCGGACCCCGCGGCGCCCGGACCCCCGGCCCCGGCCCCGAGCCGGCCCGCAGCAGGAGTCGGGGGGCTGGGGAGGGGGGGAAAGGTGGGGGGGGCGCCCCCCGGGCTGGGCAGGAGCCCCCCGATGGGGCTGGGGGCTGGGGAGACCTGGAGGGGGCTGTAGGGACCCCCCGCCCGGGGCGGGGGGAGGGGGCCTCCAGGCTCCCTTGGGGTTCTTGGGGGCAGATTTGGGGTCTCAGGAGCGGTTTTGGGGTCCTTGAGGCTTTTTTGGGGGTCTCAGGAGCAGTTTTTGGGGTCCTGGAGGCTCCTTTGGGGTCTCAGGAGCAGTTTTGGGGTCCTTGAGGCTCCCTTGGGGGTCTCAGGACCAGTTTTGGGGTCCTGGAGGCTTTTTTGGGGGATATCAGGAGCAGTTTTGGAGTCCTTGAGGCTCCTATGGGGGTCTCAGGAGCAGTTTTGGGGTGCTCCAGGCTCCTCTGGGGGTCTCAGGAGCAGTTTTGGGGTCCTTGAGGCTTTTTTGGGGGTCTCAGGAGCAGTTTTGGGGTCCTGGAGGCTCCTTTGGGGTCTCAGGGGCAGTTTTGGGGTGCTCCAGGCTCTTTTGGGGGTCTTAGGACCAGTTTGAAGGTCTCAGGGGCAGTTTTTGGGGTCCTGGAGGCTCCTTTGGGGTCTCAGGGGCAGTTTTGGGGGTGCTCCAGGCTCTTTTGGGGGTCTCAGGACCAGTTTGAAGGTCCCAGGAGCAGTTTTGGGGTCCTGGAGGCTCTTTTGGGGGTCTCAGAGTAGTTTTGGGGTGCTCCAGGCTCTCTTTGAGGTCTTAGGACCAGTTTGAGGTCCCAGGAGCAGTTTTGGGGTCCTTGAGGCTCTTTTGGGGTCTCAGGGGCAGTTTTGGGGTCCTTGAGGCTTTTTTGGGGGTCTCAGGAGCAGTTTTGGGGTCCTGGAGGCTCCTTTGGGGTCTCAGGAGCAGTTTTGGGGTCCTTGAGGCTCCTTTGGGGTCTCAGGAGCAGTTTTGGGGTCCTGGAGGCTCTTTTGGGGTCTCAGGGGCAGTAGTTTTGGGGTCCTTGAGGCTCCCTTTGGGGTCTCAGGAGCAGTTTTGGGGTCCTTGAGGCTCTTTTGGGGGTCTCGGGAGCAGTTTTGGGGTCCTCCAGGCTCTCTTTGGAGGTCTTAGGATCAGTTTGAGGGTCCCAGGAGCAGTTTTGGGGTCCTTGAGGCTCTTTTGGGGGTCTCAGGGGCAGTTTTGGGGTGCTCCAGGCTCTCTTTGGAGGTCTTAGGACCAGTTTTGAGGTCTCAGGAGTATTTTGGGGTCCTTGAGGCTCCTCTGGGGGTCTCAGGGGCAGTTTTGGGGTGCTCAGGGCTCTCTTTGGAGGTCTTAGGACCAGTTTGAGGGTCTCACGGGGAGTTTTGGGGTCTCAGGGTCAGTTTTGGGGTCCTTGAGGCTCCTCTGGGGGTCTCAGAGCCAGTTTTGGGGTCCTCGAGGCTCTTTTGGGGGTCTCAGAGCCAGTTTTGGGGTCCTGGAGGCTCTTTTGGGGTCTCAGGGCAGTTTTGGGGTCCTTGAGGCTCCTCTGGGGGTCTCAGGGGCAGTTTTGGGGTGCTCCAGGCTCTCTCTGAAGGTCTGAGGAGCAGTTTTTGAGGTCTCAGGGCAGTTTTGGGGGTCTCAGGGCAGTTGTGGGGTGCAGAGACCCCATGAGACCTTATTGGGGTCCCCGATGGTTCTTTTGGGGTCCCAGAGAGTTGGGATCTGGGGGTGCCCAGGTGGGCTCAGGGGGGTTTGGTGCTGCCCAGGCAAGATTTGGGGTTCCCAGGCAGGATTTGGGGTGCTCAGGTGGGATTGGGAATCTCCAGGCAGGATTTGGGGTGCCCAGGCAGGATTTGGGGTGCTCAGGTGGAATTGGGGGTCTCCAGGCAGGATTTGGGGTGCTCAGGCAGGATTTGGGGGTGCCCAGGCAAGATTTGGGGGTGCCCAGGTGGGATTTGGGGGTGCCCAGGCAGGATTTGGGGTGCTCAGGGAGGATTTGGGGGTCTCCAGGCAGGATTTGGGGGTGCCCAGGCAGGATTTGGGGTGCTCAGGGAGGATTTGGGGGTCTCCAGGCAGGATTTGGGGGTGCCCAGGCAGGATTTGGAGGTGCCCAGGTAGGATTTGGGGGTGCTCAGGCAGGATTTGGGGTGCTCAGGTGGGATTGGGGGTCTCCAGGCAGGATTTGGGGGTGCCCAGGCAGGATTTGGGGTGCTCAGGCAGGATTTGGGGGTCCCCAGGCAGGATTTTGGGGTGCTCAGGCAGGATTTGGGGGTGCCCAGGCAGGATTTGGGGTGCTCAGGCAGGATTTGGGGGTGCCCAGGCAGGATTTGGGGTGCTCAGGCAGGATTTGGGGGTGCCCAGGCAGGATTTGGGGGTGCTCAGGTGGGATTGGGGGTCTCCAGGCAGGATTTGGGGGTGCCCAGGCAGGATTTGGGGGTCCCCAGGCAGGATTTGGGGGTGCCCAGGTGGGATTTGGGGGTGCCCAGGCAGGATTTGGGGGTGCCCAGGTGGGATTTGGGGGTCTCCAGGCAGGATTTGGGGGGTGCCCAGGCAGGATTTGGGATGCTCAGGCAGGATTTGGGGGTCTCCAGGCAGGATTTGGGGTGCCCAGGTGTGATTTGGGGGTGCCCAGGCAGGATTTGGGGTGCTCAGGTGGGATTGGGAATCTCCAGGCAGGATTTGGCAGTGCCCAGGGGGGTTTGGGGGTGCCCAGGCAGGATTTGGCGGTGCCCAGGGGGGTTTGGGGGTGCCCAGGCAGGATTTGGCGGTGCCCAGGGGGGTTTGGGGGTTGCCCAGGCAGGATTTGGGGTGCTCAGGGGGGATTTGGGGGTCTCCAGGCAGGATTTGGGGGTTGCCCAGGCAGGATTTGGGGTGCTCAGGGGGGATTTGGGGTGCTCGGGGGGGTTTGGGGGTGCCCAGGGGGGTTTGGGAGTGCCCAGGCGGGGGCTCAGCGCCTTCCCCCCCCAGCCCATGGAGATCTTCGTGGACGACGAGACGAAGCTGACGCTGCACGGGCTGCAGCAGTACTACGTCAAGCTCAAGGACAACGAGAAGAACCGGAAACTCTTCGACCTCCTTGACGTGCTCGAGTTCAACCAGGTGCGGCGACACCCCGAAATCCCCCCGAAATCCACCTGAAATCCAGCCGAAATCCACCCGAAATCCCCCCGAAATCCAGCCGAAATCCCCCTCGAAATCCCCCCTGAAATCCACCCCAAAACCCACCCCGAAACCCACCCCAAAACCCACCCGAAATCCACCCCGAAATCCCCCCGAAATCCCCCAAAATCCCCCTCGAAATCCACCCCGAAATCCACCCCAAAATCCCCTCGAAATCCCCCCCGAAATCCAGCCGAAACCACCCCAAAGTCCACCTGAAATCCACCCCGAAACCCAGCCGAAATCCCCCTGAAATCCACCTCAAAATCCCCCCTGAAATCACCCCGAAATCCCCCCTGAAATCCACCCGAAATCCACCCCAAAAATCCCCCCCGAAATCCCCCCGAAATCCACCCCGAAATCCCCCTTGAAATCCAGCCGAAATCCCCCCTGAAACCCACCCCGAAATCCCCCCTGAAATCCAGCCGAAATCCACCCCGAAATCCCCCTGAAATCCACCCAAAATCCCCCCTGAAATCCACCCCAAAACCCACCCCTAAATCCACCCCAAAATCCCCCTGAAATCCGCCCGAAATCCACCCCGAAATCCCCCCTGAAACCCACTGAAATCCACCCCAAAATCCCCCCCGAAATCCACCCCGAAATCCCCCCTGAAATCCAGCCGAAATCCACCCCGAAATCCCCCTGAAATCCACCCAAAATCCCCCCTGAAATCCACCCCAAAACCCACCCCTAAATCCACCCCAAAATCCCCCTGAAATCCGCCCGAAATCCACCCCGAAATCCCCCCTGAAACCCACTGAAATCCACCCCAAAATCCCCCCGAAATCCACCCCGAAATCCCCCCTGAAATCCAGCCGAAATCCACCTCGAAATCCCCCTCGAAATCCCCCTGAAACCCACCCCGAAATCCCCCCGAAATCCACCCGAAATCCCCCTCGAAATCCACCCCAAAATCCCCCCTGAAATCCACCCGAAATCCCCCCGAAATCCACCCCGAAATCCACTCCTGACATCCACCCCAAAATCCACTCCTAAATCCACCCTAAAATCCACCCTAAAACCCACCCTGAAATCCTGAAATCCTCCCTTAAATCCACTCTGAAATCCCTGTGAAACCCACCCCAAAATCCCCCTGAAATCCCCCAAAACCTATCCCAAAATTGCCCTGAAATCCCCAAAAACCCATCCCAAAATTCCCCCAAAATTCCCCCTGAAATCCCCTAAAACCCATCCCAAAATTCCCCCAAAATTCCCCCTGAATTCCCCCCAAAACTCACCCCAAAATCCCCCCAAAACCCACCCCAAAATCCCCTAAAACCCATCCCAAAATGCCCCCCCAAAATTCCCCCAGTGGGAATCCCCAAAATCCTGGGCAGGGAGCAGAGGGGGCTGGGGTGGGATTTCGGGGTGATCTCCCAGTCCTGGGGGGGATTTTGGGGTGGGATTTTGGGGTGATCCCAGTCCCGGGGGGGGATTTTGGGATGACCAGTGGATTTTGGGGTGCCTAGGAGGGATTTTGGGGTGCTCAGGGGAGGTTTTGGGGTGTCCAGGGGGGATTTTGGGGCACTCAGTGGGTTTTGAGGTGCCCAGGGGGAGTTTTGGGGTGCTCGGGGGGATTTTGGGGTGCCCAGGGGGAGTTTTGGGGTGCTCGGGGGGGATTTTGGGGTGCCCGGGGGGATTTTGGGGCACCCAGGGGGAGTTTTGGGGTGCCCAGGGGGGATTTTGGGGCACCCAGGGGGGATTTTGGGGCACCCAGGGGGAGTTTCGGGGTGCCCAGGGTGAATTTTTGGGTGCCCAGGGGGAGTTTTGGGGTGCTCAGGGTGGGTTTTGAGGTGCCCTTGGGGGAGTTTTGGGGTACCCAGGGGAGGTTTTTGGGGCGCCCAGCGGGTTTTGGGGTGCGCTGACCCCCCGTTTTTGGGGTGCCCCAGGTGGTGATCTTCGTCAAGTCCGTGCAGCGCTGCATCGCCCTGGCGCAGCTGCTGGTGGAGCAGAACTTCCCGGCCATCGCCATCCACCGGGGCATGCCGCAGGAGGAGAGGTGGGACCCCAAAATCAACCCCTGAACCCCCAAAACATCCCTGAACCCCCAAAACATCCCTGAACCTCCAAAATCAACCCCTGAACCCCCAAAAACACCCCCGGCCATCGCCATCCACCGGGGCATGCCGCAGGAGGAGAGGTGGGACCCCAAAAACACCCCAAAAAGCACCCCAAAATCAACCCCTGAACCCCCAAAACATCCCTGAACCCCCAAAACATCCCTGAACCTCCAAAATCAACCCCTGAACCCCCAAAAACACCCCAAGATCAACCCCTGAACCCCCAAAAACACCCCCGGCCATCGCCATCCACCGGGGCATGCCGCAGGAGGAGAGGTGGGACCCCAAAATCAACCCTGAACCCCCCAAAATCAACCCTGAACCTCCAAAATCAACCCCTGAACCCCCCAAAAACACCACTAAAACACCCCCTGAGCCCCCCAAAAACACCCCTGAACCCCCAAAACACCCCCGGCCATCGCCATCCACCGGGGCATGCCGCAGGAGGAGAGGTGGGACCCCAAAAACACCTCAAAATCAACCCCTGAACCCCCAAAATCAACCCCTGAACCCCCAAAAACACCCCTAAAACATACCCTGAAACCCCAAACCAGCGCCTGAACCTCCAAACCTCTCCTGACACCCCCAAACACCCCCTGAGCCCCCCAAAAACACCTCGAGACCCCCAAAAAAAACCCCTGAGCCCCCCAAAAACACCCCCTGAGCCCTCCCTGAGCCCCCAAACACCCCAAGACCCCCAAAAACACCCCAAGACCCCCCAAAAAAAACCCCTGAGCCCCCCAAACACCCCCTGAGCCCCCCAAAAACACCCCAAGACCCCCAAAAACACCCCTGAGACCCCAAACACCCCCTGAGTCCCTCAAAAACACCTCGAGACCCCCAAAAAAACCCCTGAGGCCCCCAAAAACACCCCCTGAGACCCCCAAATGCCCCCCAAACACCCCCTGAGCCCCCCAAAAACACCCCGAGTCCCCCAAAAAACACCCCAAGACCCCCAAAAACACCCCCTGAGCCCTCCCTGAGCCCCCCAAAAAACGCCCCCCGAGCCCCCCTGACCCCCCCGTGCCCCCCAGGCTGTCCCGGGTACCAGCAGTTCAAGGACTTCCAGCGCCGCATCCTGGTGGCCACCAACCTCTTTGGCCGCGGGATGGACATCGAGAGGGTCAACATCGCCTTCAACTACGACATGCCCGAGGACTCGGACACCTACCTGCACCGGGTGGGGCCCGGGGGGCGTCCTGGGGGGGTCTGGGGGGTCTTTGGGGGGATTGGGAGGGGTCCTGGGGGGTCAAGGAGGGTCCTAGGGGGTCCCTGGAGGGTCCTGGAGGAGGCTGGGAGGGTCTTGGGGGGGTCTGGGGGGTCTTTGGGGGGATTGGGAGGGGTCCTGGGGGGTCAAGGAGGGTCCTAGGGTGTCCATGGAGGGTCCCAGGGGGGCTGGGGAGGGTCCTGGGGGAGGCTGGGAGGGTCTTGGGGGGGGTCTGGGGGGGTCTAGGAGGAACCTGGTGGGGCTGGGAGGGTCTTGGGGGGGTCTGGGGGGTCTAGGAGGGGCCTGGGGGGGGCTGGGGGGTCTTTGGTGGGTCTGGGAGGGGTCCTGGGGGGGTCAAGGAGGGTCCTAGGGTGTCCCTGGAGGGTCCCTGGGGGGCTGGGGAGGGTCCTGGGGGGGTCTGGGGGATCTAGGAGGAGCCTGGGTGGCCTGGGAGGGTCCTGGGGGGGGTCTGGGAGGTTTTGGAGGGTCCCCAGCGGTGTTTTTGGGGGGCCCCAGGGGGTTTTTGGGGGTCTCAGGTTGGTTTTTGGGGGTCCCAGGGGGGTTTTGGGCAGTTCCAGGGGGTTTTTGGAGGTCCCAGGTTGGTTTTTGGGGGTCCCAGTTTGGTTTTTTGGGGGTCCCAGGTTGGTTTTTAGGGGTCCCAGTTTGGTTTTAGGGGTCCCAGGTTGGTTTTGGATGTCCCAGGTTGGTTTTGGGGGTCCCAGGTTGGTTTTTAGGGGTCCCAGTTTGGTTTTTGGAGGTCCCAGGTTGGTTTTTGGGGGTCCCAGTTTGGTTTTTGGGGGTCCCAGGTTGGTTTTGGGGGTCCCAGGTTGGTTTTTGGGGGTCCCAGGTTGGTTTTGGGGGGTCCCAGCGGTGTTTTCGGGAGGTTCCCGGGGGGTCCCGGCTGCCGCTGACCCCGTTGCCGGCCCTCAGGTGGCCCGGGCCGGCCGCTTCGGCACCAAAGGCTTGGCCATCACCTTCGTGTCGGACGAGAACGACGCCAAAATCCTCAACGACGTGCAGGACCGCTTCGAGGTGAACATCAGCGAGCTGCCCGACGAGATCGACATCTCCTCCTACAGTGAGAGCCAATTTGGGGCTCTGGGGGGGTCCTGGGGGGTCCTGGAGGGATTTTGGGGGTTCCTGGAGGGATTTTGGGGAGTCCTGGAGGGATTTTGGGCGTTCCTGGTGGGATTTTGGGGGGTCCTGGTGGGATTTTGGGCGTTCCTGGAGGGATTTTGGGTGTCCTGGATGGATTTTGGGGGGTCCTGGGGGGATTTTGGGCGTTCCTGGGGGGATTTTGGGTGTCCTGGATGGATTTTGGGGGGTCCTGGGGGGATTTCGGGCATTCCTGGGGGGATTTTGGGGGACCTGGAGAGATTTTGGGTGGTCCTGGGGGGATTTTGGGGATCCTGGAGGGATTTTGTGGTGTCCTGGGGGGATTTTGGGCGTTCCTGGGGGGATTTTGGATGGTCCTGGGGGATTTTGGGCGTTCCTGGGGGGATTTTGGATGGTCCTGGGGGATTTTGGGGGGTCCTGGAGGGATTTTGGGGGGTCCTGGAGGGATTTTGGGCAATCCTGGAGGGATTTTGGGCGTTCCTGGGGGGATTTCGGGTGGTCCTGGGGGGATTTTGGGTGGTCCTGGGGGGGATTTTGGGGATCCTGGAGGGGATTTTGGGGGGTCCTGGGGGCATTTCGGGGGGTCCTGGATGGATTTTGGGCGGTCCTGGAGGGATTTTGGGGGTCCTGGGGAGATTTTGGGTGTTCCTGGGGAGATTTTGGGCGGGTCCTGGGGGGATTTTGGGGGTCCTGGAGGGATTTCGGGGGTCCTGGAGGGATTTTCGGCGTTCCTGGAGTGATTTTGGGCATTCCTGGATGGATTTTGGGTGGTCCTGGGGGAATTTGGGGAGTCCTGGGGGGATTTTGGGGGGTCGGGGCTTGCAGCTTTTGGGGTGAGCTGCCCCACGAGGTGAAGGTCTCCTCCTGCACCGAGACAATTTGGGGAGGATTCGCTGGGGGGATTTTGGGGTGGGTTTTTCTGGGGGGAGGGGGTCGGGGCCATCCTGACCCCCTCCCCTTTTTTTTTTTCTCTCCCCCCCCCCCCCACAGTCGAACAGACCCGATAAGGACCCCCCAGGCCCCGCCGCCGCCGGGACCCCCCCGGGACCACTCCTCTTTACCCCCAAAAATGACCCCAAAACCCGGCCCGGCCGCGGGGGGGGTTGGGCCTCCCCCCCTTCCCCTTCCCCTCCCCCGGGGTTTTGTAGAAAAAGGCCTGAAAAAGACAAAAAAAAAACAAAAAAAAAAGAAAAAAAAAGGAAAAAAAAAAAAGAAAAAAGAAAAAAAAAAGCGAACTTTCCCCCGTGTAGCAGCTGGGGGGAGGGGGCTGAGGACCCCCGACCCCCCCCCCCGGGACCCCCCGAGCCCCCCGGCTGTACAATTTCTGGTTTTTTTTTGGTAAAAAATAAAGTTTTGCCAAAACGGCCTCGAGCGTGCGGGGGCGGGGCTAGCCAATGCATGGCCGCCCATAAAAGGCGAAAAAGGCGTGGCTTGCGGCGAGGGGGCGGGGTTTAGAGGGGGTGGGGCTCCGCTTCCCGCCGTTCGATGCCACCGCCCTCTTGGCTGGTGGGCGGAGCCTGGCAGAGCTATAAAAAGGGCGGAGGGCAGGCGGGCGCTCTCTTCGGGCCTGGAGCTGGTGAGCGGTGGGAGTGCGTGGCGTGAGGGGAATTGGGAATCGTGAGGGGAAATCGGGGGTTGTGAGGGGGTATCGGGGGTTGTGAGGGGGAATTGGGGGTCGTGAGGGGGTATCGGGGGTCGTGGGGGGGAATTGGGGGTTATGAGGGGAAATCGGGGGTCGTGAGGGTATCGGGGGTCATGGGAGGGAATCGGGGGTTATGAGGGGGTATCGGGGGTTGTGAGGGGGAATCAAGGGTCGTGAGGGGAAATCGGGGGTTATGAGGGGAAATCGGGGGTCCTGGGGGGGAATTGGGGGTCGTGAGGGGAAATCAGGGCTTATGAGGGGAAATCGGACGTCGTGAGGGGAAATCGGACGTCGTGAGGGAGAATCGGACGTTGTGAGGGGGAATTGGGGGTCTTGAGGAGAAATCGGGGGCCGTGAGGGTGAATCAAGGGTCGTGAGGGGAATCGGGTCGTGAGGGAGGATCGGGGATTCTGAAGGAAGATCGGGGGTCGTGAAGGAGAATCGGGGATCATGAGGGGGAATCGGGGATTCTGAAGGAAGATCGGGGGTCGTGAAGGAGAATCGCGGGTCATGAGGGGGAATCGGGGATTCTGAAGGAAGATCGGGGTTCGTGCGGGGAAATCGGCGCCTATGAGGGGAAATTGGGGGTCGTGAGGAAGGATGGAGATTTCTGAGGAAAGATCGGGGGCACTAAGGCGGGCGGGTCGGGGGTCTCTGGGGAATTGGGGCGCTTTTGGAAGCGGTGCTGCCTGGGGTGGGCGGTGGGGGGATCCTGGATGTGTCTGCGGGGAAACGGGGCCCTGGAACGCCGAGGTGGAGGCTGGTGGGTTTGGGGTTCCCGGTCGCTTTGGGGGAGGCTGTCGCGGTGATGATGCCTAAGACTAGAGTCTCCGACCCCCCTGAGGACACCACAGGCCTGAGCGATGCCCCCAGACCCACCCGGGACCCCCTTGGGGCCCTCCCGATCCGCCTGGGTCTCGCTCACCCCCTCCCTTCCTCCTCCCCCGCCTTGTCGCAGGTGGCGGTGACCGGCGGGAGCGCGATGAGATCCCCCGGTAAGACCCCCGTGAATCCCCCCCGAGCGGCGGCGGCGGCGATGAGGAACCGCTTCCAAACCTCCGATCCGCCGTGAGGACACACTCGCAGCGCCCTGAGCCGCCGCCGCCGGACCCTCCCCGGGGTCACCCCGCTCCATTCCCGGGGCACCGGGACCCTCCCCGGGGTCACCCCGCTCCATTCCCGGGGCACCGGGACCCTCCCCGGGGTCACCCCGCTCCATTCCCGGAGCACCGGGACCCTCCCCGGGGTCACCCCGCTCCATTCCCGGAGCACCGGGACCCTCCCCGGGGTCACCCCGCTCCATTCCCGGAGCACCGGGACCCTCCCCGGGGTCACCCCGCTCCATTCCCGGAGCACCGGGACCCTCCCCGGGTCACCCCGCTCCATTCCCGGAGCACCGGGACCCTCCCCGGGGTCACCCCGCTCCATTCCCGGAGCACCGGGACCCTCCCCGGGTCACCCCGCTCCATTCCCGGAGCACCGGGACCCTCCCCGGGGTCACCCCGCTCCATTCCCGGAGCACCGGGACGGCTCGCGTCGCTTCCGCCCGCTCTGACTCCGTTTTTTTTTGTTTTTTTGTTTTTTTTTTTTGTCTTCCACAGCCCCAGACGAGGCCTCGGCACGGAGTGGGTGGGAAGGGGCGCGGATTTGGGTGAAATAAAATCGGTTTTGGGGCTGAGACGGCGCCGTTGTTTCTGTGGGGGGGCGTGGTCGGGAGGGGGTCACGTGACCGGCGCCATCTTGGGCGAATGGCGGGGAGGGGAGTCCGGGTCACCGGGACCGACCCCGAGGGCAAAGCAAAGAGGGAGGGGGTCGGTACACGGACCCCTCCCCACGCAGAGGAGCCCCAGCCCGGTCTGGGGGTGACGACCCCCGGGAGCACTGAGGGGTCCAGGGGATGGGGGGGGGGGGGGGCCCACGGAACATCAGCAGGACCCACCCCCTCCTCGTGATGGCCACCAGGAGCGGCCGGGGGCTTCCACCGTGGGCCACCAGGAACACGAACGGGCCACCGGGAGCCCCCCTGGGCTGGCTACCAGGAACGCTCCTGGAGCACCGAGAGCCCCCTCCTCTCCCCCCGGGGCTGAGCCCCCACCCCGCTGCCGCACGCACGCTGCCCGAAGCCCCGCCCACCGCTGTGATTGACACCTCCCCCGGGCTCCGCTCCCCGCCGCAGGCCCCGCCTCCCCCCGCGGCTTTGGGGTAAATAAAGGCGATTTTGGGTCCCCCCCCCGCGGGCGGGGTCCGTTCCGGGAGGGCGGGGCGAGCGGGGAGGCCCCGGCCTCACCAAAGATGGCGGCGCCCTCAAACAAAATGGCGGCGCGGAGCGCTGCGCGCGTGCGCCTCACGCTGAGGGCTTTATTTTTTTTTTTTTCCCCCCCCTTCCCCAACACGCGGGGCTGCCTTTGGCGGGCGCCTGATGCCGGTGCGGCGTTTCCGCGGCTTTTAACGGCTCCGGTAGCGGCGGGAGAGCCGCGGGGAGAGGGGCCCGGAGGATCCGCCCCGGGCGGCGGCGGCGGCGGCGGCGCTGCAGGCGATCGCGGGGGGCAGCCCCGGCGGGGCCTCGCGCGCGCAGGCGCAGAGCGGAGCAGGCGCTGCTGGGCCGGAGCCGCCGCGGCCGCGTCGGAGCCGCCGACACCGAGGTGGGGGCGCGGGGGAACGGGGGGCGCTGAGGGGTCCCGGGGGGGGCGCTGAGGGGTCCCGGGGGGCTCGGCGGGGAGCGGGCCCCGCTGTAACGGCCTCCGTTCCCCCTCAGGGCAGCCCGTCCTGGTCGCCGCGGCCACCCCCGGCCCCGCCATGGCGGAGGAGCGGCCCGAGGTGCTGCAGGTGCTGGTGAAGACGCTGGACTCGCAGACGCGGAGCTTCGAGGTGGAGCCGGAGGTGAGGGGCGCGGGGGAGATCCCGGTGTCACCTCCGCGGGCCGCTGTCACCACCCCCCGGTGCTGCCGGTGCGGCCCCCGGTGCTCCCCGGTGCCGGTGTTACCCCTGCCCCCGGTGCCGGTGCGGCCCCCGGTGCTCCCCGGTTCTGGGTGACCCCCCCGGTTTCATCCCTCGGTGTGACCCCCGGTGCCGGTGTGACTCCCCCCGGTGCTCCCCGGTGCCGGTGTTACCCCTGCCCCCGGTGCCGGTGCGGCCCCCGGTGCTCCCCGGTGCCGGTGTGACCCCTCCGGTGCCCGCAGATCTCGGTGCGGGAGTTCAAGCAGCGCATCGCGGGCGCCGTGAGCATCGCGGCCGAGAAGCAGCGGCTGATCTACCAGGGCCGCGTGCTGCAGGACGAGCGGCGGCTCCGCGAATACAGTGAGGGAACCGGGAACCGGGAATGGGGAACCGGGAACGGGAATGGGAACGGGAATGGGAACGGGAATGGGAACGGGGAACGGGATCTACCAGGGCTGCGTGCTGCAGGACGAGCGGCGGCTCCGCGAATACAGTGAGGGAACCGGGAATGGGGAACCGGGAATGGGAACGGGGAACGGGAATGGGAACGGGGAAGGGGAACGGGGAACGGGATCTACCAGGGCCGCGTGCTGCAGGACGAGCGGCGGCTCCGCGAATACAGTGAGGGAACCGGGAATGGTAACGGGAACGGGGAAGCGGGAACGGGGAATGGGGAATGGGAACAGGAATGGGGAATGAGAATGGGGAATCGGAAATGGGGGACGGGAATGGGGAAGGGGAACGGGAACGGGAATGGGAAAGCGGGAATGGGAACGGGAATGGGAATGAGAACAGGAACGGGGAACCAGGAATGGGGACGGGAACGGAGAATGGGAATGGGGACGGGAATGGGGAACAGGAACGGCAATGGGGAACCGGAATGGGAAAGTGGGAATGGGAACGGCAATGGGGAATGGGAATGGGGAATGGGAACGGGAATGGGGAACCCAGAATGGGAACGGGAACAGGAATGGAAATGGAGAACAGGAATGGGAATGGAGAATGGGGAACAGGAATGGGGAACAGGAACGGGGAACCAGGAACGGGAATGGGGAACAGGGAATTGGGAACAGGAATGGGAATGGGGAATGGGAATGGGGAACCGGGAATGGGGATGGGAATGGGGAACCAGGAACGGGAATGGGGAACCGGAATGGGAATGGGGAACAGGAACGGGGAACCAGGAACGGGAATGGGGAACAGGGAATTGGGAACAGGAATGGCAATGGGGAATGGGAATGGGGAACGGGAATGGGGAATGGGAATGGGGATGGGGAACCGGGAATGGGGACGGGAGGATCCGGGAGCCGGGGAACGAGAAACGGGGAACGGGAACGGGGATCGGGGGTGGGGGGGGGGCATGGGAGGGGGAGTGGGGCAGTGTTGAGGGGCTGGGGGCGACCCTGGGGGGGCCGGGGGCGACCCTGGGGGGGCCGGTTCCGGGTTCGGGGGGGGGGGGTCAGGGACTGGAGGGGACGGGGGCCATGGGGGGTTTTGGGGAGCTGAGCGCACCCTCAGGGGGCGTTTTGGGGGGCTGGGGAGGGGGAACGGGGCCTGGGGGAATGGTGGGGTTGTTTTGGGGAGGGGGGGCGGGGGGGGGGCTGACCCCCCCCTCCTCTCCCCTTACCCCCCAGATGTGGGGGGCAAGGTGATCCACCTGGTGGAGCGCGCCCCGCCCCAGGCGCAGTCCCCGAGCTCGGGGGGGGCCCTCGGGGCTGGGCACGTCCCCCCCACCCCCCCAGAACGGGGGGGGCCCGCGGGGGGGCCCCGACAGGAACGCCAACAGCTACGTGATGGTGGGGACCTTCAACCTGCCGGTGAGGGGGGGGCGCCACCGGGGGGGTCACGGCTTTTGGGGTGCGGGGAGAGGGGGGGGGGGGCTGTCGAGCGTCAGCGATTTTGGGGTGGTGGGGGGGGGGGGCAGTAATTTGGGGGTGGGTGGTGATTTTGGGGGTGGGGGCGGGGGTTCGGTGGTTCTTGGGGGGCTCTGAGGGTTTTGGGGGGGGGTCTCAGGGGGTCAATAATTCGCCGCCCCCTCCCCACAATCCAGATCGACGGCTCCTCGGTCGACGTCCACATCAACATGGACCAGGGCCACGGCCAGGTGGGTTTGGGGAGGGGTCCAGGCTGTGCCCCCTCCCACCTCCCCACAAGCTCTGGGGGTCCCAGGGGGTTTTGGGGGCGCCTGGAGTGACCCCCCCCCCACCCCGGTGTCCGTCCCCCCACCCTTCCCAAAACAGAGTGAGCCCCGCATGCGGCTGCTGGTGGCCCAGCACATGCTGAGGGACATCCAGGGGGTGCTGGCACAGCTGGAGGTGAGAGACCCCAAAATCCCCCCAAATTCACCCAAAACCCACCCCCAAACCCCATCCAGGGGTTGCTGGCACAGCTGGAGCTGAGAGACCCCCAAATCCCCCCCCCAAATTCACCCAAAACCCACCCCCAAACCCCATCCAGGGGGTGCTGGCACAGCTGGAGGTGAGAGACCCCAAAATCCCCCCAAATTCACCCAAAACCCACCCCCAAACCCCATCCAGGGGGTGCTGGCACAGCTGGAGCTGAGAGACCCAAAACCCACCCCCAAACCCCATCCAGGGGGTGCTGGCCCAGCTGGAGCTGAGAGACCCCCAAAATCCCCCCCAAATTCACCCAAAACCCACCCCCAAACCCCATCCAGGGGGGTGCTGGCACAGCTGGAGCTGAGAGACCCCAAAATCCCCCCCAAATTCACCCAAAACCCACCCCCAAACCCCATCCAGGGGGTGCTGGCACAGCTGGAGCTGAGAGACCCCAAAATCCCCCCCAAATTCACCCAAAACCCACCCCCAAACCCCATCCAGGGGGTGCTGGCACAGCTGGAGGTGAGAGACCCCAAAATCCCCCCAAATTCACCCAAAACCCACCCCCAAAACCCACCCCCAAACCCCATCCAGGGGGTGCTGGCACAGCTGGAGCTGAGAGACCCCCAAATCCCCCCCCCAAATTCACCCAAAACCCACCCCCAAACCCCATCCAGGGGGTGCTGGCCCAGCTGGAGGTGAGAGACCCCAAAATCCCCCCAAATTCACCCAAAACCCACCCCCAAACCCCATCCAGGGGGTGCTGGCACAGCTGGAGGTGAGAGACCCCAAAATCCCCCCCAAATTCACCCAAAACCCACCCCCAAACCCCATCCAGGGGGGGTGCTGGCACAGCTGGAGGCGAGAGACCCCAAAATCCCCCCAAATTCACCCAAAACCCACCCCCAAACCCCATCCAGGGGGTGCTGGCACAGCTGGAGGTGAGAGACCCCAAAATCCCCCCCAAATTCACCCAAAACCCACCCCCAAACCCCATCCAGGGGGGGGTGCTGGCACAGCTGGAGCTGAGAGACCCCAAAATCCCCCCAAATTCACCCAAAACCCACCCCCAAACCCCATCCAGGGGATGCTGGCCCAGCTGGAGCTGAGAGACCCCAAAATCCCCCCCAAATTCACCCAATTCCCCCCCAGCCCCCCCCAAATTCTCCTCCAGCTGCTCCCCCCTCCCCTCCGGCCGCCCCCAACCCCCCCTTTTTTCCCCTCCCCTCCCCCCCCCAGGGCAATGGGGGGTCTCGCTCCCCCGGGCAGGCCGAGGGGACCCCCCCGGAGCCCCCCGGGGCCCCCCCCCGAGGAGCAGATGGAGGCGGCGGCGGCGCCCGCGGAGCCCCCCGAGACCCCCGAGCCCCCCGAGACCCCCGGGCCCGGCCCTGAGGCCGCCAGGTGAGCACCTTGTGGGGGGAAGGGGCTGGGGGTCCCAGGGGATTTGGGGGAGGGGTCCTGGGGGTGGTTTGGGGGGGGGTTTTGGGGGGGGGTTGGGGGTCCTGGGGGAGTTTGGGGTGGGGCTCAGGGGGTCCCGGGGGGATTTTGGGGGTCCTGGGGGAGTTTGGGGTGGGGCTCAGGGGGTCCCGGGGGGGATTTTGTGGTCCCGGGGGGGTTTGGGGTGGGGCTCAGGGGGTCCCAGGGGGATTTGGGGGTTTGAGGTGGGGCTCAGGGGTCCCGGGGGGGGAGTTTGGGGGTCCAGGGGGGGTTTAGGGGGGTTCTTGGGGGGTTTGGGTGGGAGCTTGGGGATTTGGGGAGGGTCTTGGGGGTCCCAGGGGGAGCTCAGGGTTTTGGGGGTCCCGGGGGGCTTTGGGGGGCAGCTCAGGGGTCTTGGGGGGGAGTTTGGGGGGTCCCGGGGGGGTTGGGGTGGGGCTCGGGGTCGTGGGGGGGGAGTTTGGGGGTCCTGGGGGGATTTTGGGGGTCCTGGGGGGTTTTGGGGGAGCTCAGGGGTCTTGGGGGGGAGTTTGGGGGTCCCAGGGTGGTTTGGGGGTCCAGGGGGGTTTGGGGTGGGGCTCAGCGGTTTTGGGGGGCAGTTTGGGGGTCCTGGGGGGATTTTGGGGGTTCTGGGGGATTTTGGGGGTCCTGGGGGGTTTTGGGGGAGCTCAGCGGTTTTGGGGGGCAGTTTGGGGGTCCTGGGCGGTTTGGGGTTCCCAGGGGGATTTGGGGGGAGCTCAGGGGTTTTGGGGGGCAGTTTGGGGGTCCTGGGGGATTTTGGGGGTTCTGGGGGATTTTGGGGGTCCTGGGGGGGGGTTGGGGGGAGCTCAGGGGTCTAGGGGGGGAGTTTGGGGGTCCTGGGGGGATTTTGGGGGTCCTGGGGGGTTTTGGGGGAGCTCAGGGGTTTGGGGGGCAGTTTGGGGGTCCTGGGGGAGTTTGGGGGTCCAGGGGGGGTTTGGGGTGGGGCTCAGCGGTTTTGGGGGGCAGTTTGGGGGTCCTGGGGGATTTTGGGGGTCCTGGGGGGTTTGGGGGTCCTGGGGGATTTTGGGGGTCCTGGATGGGTTTGGGGGGAGCTCAGGGGTTTGGGGGGTCCCGAGCTGACCCCTCCCCCTGCCCCCCAAGCCCCCCGACCCCCGGCGAGCTGGGGGAGGTGCTGGGGGAGCTGCGGCGCCTGGAGGCGCGGCTGGAGCCGTTCCGGCAGCGCTATCGCGACATCCTGGCCGGCGCCGCGACAGCCGACTACAGCCACGACGTGGGCGGGGGTCCCGGGGTGGGGGGCGTGGGGCGGGTTTGGGGGGGTCCCGCGGGGTTTGGGGGGGTCCCGCGGGGTTTGGGGTAACGTTTGGGGCGATTTTGGGGGTCCTGGGAGGGAAGGTCGGGGTCACGGCGGCGGCGCGGTCGCGATATCCTGGGCGGCGCCGCGACGGGGGCGGGGGTTTGGGGGGCTCTGAGGGGTTTTGGGGGGGCTGGGAGGGGTTTTGGGGGGCTCTGAGAGGGTTTGGGGGGGCTCTGAGGGATTTGGGGGGGCTCTGAGGGGATTTGGGGGGCTCTGAGGGATTTGGGGGGCTCTGAGGGATTTGGGGGGGCTCTGAGGGGGTTTGGGGGGGCTCTGAGGGATTTGGGGGTCTCTGAGGGATTTGGGGGGCTCTGAGGGATTTGGGGGGGCTCTGAGAGGGTTTGGGGGGGCTGGGAGGGGTTTTGGGGGGTTCTGAGAGGGTTTGGGGGGGCTCTGAGGGATTTGGGGGGGCTCTGAGAGGGTTTGGGGGGGCTCTGAGGGGTTTGGGGGGGCTGGGAGGGGTTTTGGGGGGGCTCTGAGGGATTTGGGGGGCTGTCAGGGTTTTGTGGGTCCTCTGAGGGTTTGGGGGGGGCTCTCAGTGTTTTGGGGGTCCTCTGAGGATTTTGGGGGGGCTGTCAGTGTTTTGTGGGTCCTCTGAGGCTTTTGGGGGTCTCTCAGGGTTTTGGGGGGGGCTCTCAGTGTTTTGGGGGGCTGTCAGGGTTTTGGGGGGGCTGTGAGTGTTTGGGGGGGTCTCAGGGTTCTGGGGGGTCCTCTCAGTGTTTTGTGGGTCCTCTGAGGGTTTTGGGGGTCCTCTGAGGGTTGGGGGGGGGCTGTCAGGGTTTTGTGGGTCCTCTGAGGGTTTTGTGGGTCCTCTGAGGGTTTTTGGGGGGGCTCTCAGTGTTTTGTGAGTCCTCTGAGGGTTTTGGGGGTCCCTCGGGGTTGTGGGGGTCCCCGAGGGGTCCCTGACCCCCCCCTGCCCCCCCAGGCCGAGGCCCGGGAGGAGGCGCAGCGGCTGCTGAACCTGGTGGGGGAGGGCCAGCGGCTGCTGGGCAACGCCCTGGTGGCCCTGGCCGAGCTGCGCTGCAATTTGGGGGGACCCCCGCCCCGCCCCCTGCACCTGGCCCGGCCCCTCCCCACTACGGACCCCCCATGCTGGTGCAGCAGGCGACCATCCCCATCCAGGTGGGGGGGGGACCCCAAATTGGGCTGGGGGACCCCAAAATGGGGAGGTGGGGGCAGCGAAATGGGGGTGGGCACCTCAAAATGGGGGTGGGGACACTGAAATGGGGAGGGGGACCCCAAAATGGGGGTGGGGACACTGAAATGGTGGGGGGGGGACCCCAAAATGGGGGTGGGGACACTGAAATGGGGAGGGGGGGACCCCAAAATGGGGGTGGGGGCAGTGAAATGGGGGTGGGCACCCCAAAATGGGGGTGGGGACACTGAAATGGGGAGGGGGACCCCAAAATGGGGGGTGGGGACACTGAAATGGGGAGGGGGACCCCAAAATGGGGGTGGGGACACTGAAATGGTGGGGGGGGAACCCCAAAATGGGGGTGAGGACACTGAAATGGGGAGGGGGGACCCCAAAATGGGGGTGGGGACACTGAAATTGGGGGGGGCAACCCCAAAATGGGGGTGGGGACACTGAAATGGGGAGGGGGACCCCAAAATGGGGGTGGGGACACTGAAATGGGGGTGGGGACCCCAAAATGGGGGTGGGAACACTGAAATTGGGGGGGGGGGACCCCGAAATGTGGGTGGGACCCCGAGATGGGGGGGAAGGGACCCAAAAATGGGGGAGGGGAGCCTGAAATGGGGGGGGAAGGACCCCAAATTGGGGGTGGGAGGTCCTGAAGTGAGGGGGGGGGGGTTGGGGGGCTTTGGGGAGGGGGGGGGGTCTCGTAAATGGGCCTGGATTTGCGAAGTGGGGGATGGGAGGACCCCAAACAGGGGAGGGGGGACCCCAAAATGTGGGTGGGGACCCCAAAGTGGGGGGAAGGGGGGGGGTGGTTGGGTCCTGTGGTGGGGGAGGGGCTCCGGGTGGTCCCGGCCCCCCCTGACCCCTGTGCCCCCCCCCACCCCCCGGCCCCCCCCCAGATCAACGTGGGCACCACGGTGACGATGGCCGGGAACGGGGGCCCCGCGCCCCCCGCGCCCCCCGCGCCCCCCGGCCCGGCCGAGCTGCCCCCCGGCCCCGCCCCCCCCCGCGCCCCCCACCCCCCCCCGGGGACCCCCCCGAGGCGGCGCCGCCCCCCCCGGGCCCCTCCCCCCCCCACCCCGGGGCCCCCCCCGCGTGATCCGGATCTCGCACCAGAGCGTGGAGCCCGTGGTGATGATGCACATGAACATCCAGGGTGAGCTGGGACCCCCCGAAAACTGCCCCCAAAAACTGCCCCGGGACCCCCGAAAACTGCCCCCAAAAACTGCCCCGGGACCCCCGAAAACTGCCCCAAAAACTGCCCCGGGACCCCCGAAAACTGCCCCAAAAACGGCCCCGGGACCCCCGAAAACTGCCCCCAAAAATGGCCCCGGGACCCCCGAAAACTGCCCGCAAAACGGCCCCGGGACCCCGGAAAAACTGCCCCAAAAACTGCCCCAAAACGGCCCCGGGACCCCCCGAAAACTGCCCCCAAAACTGCCCCCAAAACTGCCCCGGGGACCCCTGAAAACTGCCCCAAAAATGGCCCCCAAAACGGCCCCGGGACCCCCGAAAACGGCCCCCCAGTACTGCCCTGGGACCCCAAAAACTACCCGGGGACTCCCCTGGGACCCCCACAATGGCCCCCCATACCCCCTGGGACCCCAAAACTGCCCTGGGACCCCACTGGACACCCCCCCTTCCCCCCGGGACCCCCCCAAAATCCCTCTCTGGCCACTCCCAGCCCCCCCCCCCCCGCTCTCCCCAAACCCCTCCCCTGCCCCCCCAAATCCCCCCGTGACCCCTCCCCACCCTGTGCCCCCCCAGATTCGGGATCTCCCCCCGGGGGGGGCTCGGCCGGGCCCCCCGGCCCCGGGCTGGGCATCGGTGAGTGGGGCTGGGGGCGATCTGGGGGGGATTTGGGGGGGGTTTGGGGAGTCTGGGGGGGCTTTGGGGGATTTTGGGGGGGTTTTGGGGGGGTTTTTGGGGAGTCTGGGGGGGGTTTGGGGGGAGTCTGGGGGGATTTTAGGGGATTTTGGGGGGGTCTGGGAGGTTTGTGGGGTCTGGGGGTGATTTCTGGGGAGGCTGGGGGGGCTTTGGGGAGTCTGGGGGGGTTATGGGGGGTTTGGGGGGAGTCTGGGGGGATTTTAGGGGAGTTTGGGGGGGATCTGGGAGGTTTGTGGGGGTCTGGGGGCAAATTCTGGGGAGTCTGGGGGGGCTTTGGGGGATTTTGGGGGGGTTATGGGGGATTTTGGGGGGGTTTGGGGAGAGTCTGGGGGGATTTTAGGGGAGTTTGGGGGGGGTCTGGGGGGGGTTTGGGGGGGTCTGGGAGGGACTTGGGGGATTT
The DNA here is from genome assembly GCF_031753505.1 of Anomalospiza imberbis. Lineage (NCBI taxonomy): Eukaryota > Metazoa > Chordata > Aves > Passeriformes > Viduidae > Anomalospiza > Anomalospiza imberbis. The sequence goes on from NW_027100039.1 coordinate 866,030, forward strand.
TGGGGGGGGTTTTGGGGAGTCTGGGGGGGTTTGGGGAGGAGTCTGGGGGGATTTTAGGGGAGTTTGGGGGGGATCTGGGAGGTTTGTGGGGGTCTGGGGGCGAATTCTGGGGAGTCTGGGGGGGCTTTGGGGGATTTTGGGGGGTTATGGGGGGTTTGGGGGGTTTGGGGAGAGTCTGGGGGGGCTTTGATGGGGTTTGGGGGGACTTTGGGGGAGTCTGGGGGGATTTTAGGGGAGGTTGGGGGGGATCTGGGAGGTTTGTGGGGGGTCTGGGGGGTTTTGGGGGGAGTCTGGGGGTCTTTGGGGAGTCTGGGGGTTTTTTTTGGGGAGTTTTGGGGGATATTGGGGGGGGTTGGGGGGGCTCTGGATCGAGTTGGGGGGCACTGGGAGAGATTTGGGGGGGGGGCTTGGGGTTGTGGTGGGTGTGGCCATGGGAGCAGTGGGCGTGGCCATGGGTCTGTGGGTGTGTCCGTGGGTCAGTGGGTGTGTCCCATGGGTCCGTGGGTGTGGCCATGAAGTGGGTGTGTCCGTGGGTCAGTGGGCGTGTCCGTGTGTCAGTGGGCGTGGCCGTGGGTCAATGGGCGTGTCCGTGGGTCAATGGGCGTGTCCGTGGGTCAATGGGCGTGTCCGTGGGTCAGTGGGCGTGACCATGGGACAGTGGGTGTGGTTGTGGGGCAGTGGGTGTGTCCGTGGGGTAGTGGGCGTGTCCGTGGGTCAGTGGGCGTGGCCGTGGGTCAGTGGGCGTGGCCGTGGGTCAGTGGGCGTGGCCTGACCCCTGCCGTGCCCTAGGGGGGGGTGGGGGTGCAGCTGCCCCCGCTGCCCCCCGAGTTCCTGCAGGCCGTGGCGCACCAGATCACGCAGCAGGCCATGGCGGCCGCGGCCTCCGCGGCCACAGGTACGGCTGGCCGCTGACCAGTGACCTGTGACCGCTGACCAGTGACCAGTGACCAGTGACCTGTGACTGCTGACCAGTGACCAGTGACCAATGACCAGTGACCAATGACCAGTGACCACTGACCAATGACCAGTGACCAGTGACCACTGACCAGTGACTGCTGACCGCTGACCACTGACTGCTGACCAGTGACCAATGACCACTGACCAGTGACCTGTGACCAGTGGACTACTGACCACTGACCAATGACCAGTGACCTGTGACCACTGACCAGTGACCAATGACCAGTGACCACTGACCAATGACCAATGACCAGTGACTACTGACCAGTGACCAGTGACCACTGACCAGTGACCAATGACCAGTGACCAATGACCAGTGACCAATGACCAGTGCTGACTGCTGACCACTGCTGACCACTGGCCCTTTACTGACCATTGCTGACCCCAGCTGACCCCAACCCAAACTGACCCCAACCCAAACTGACCCCAACCCACCCAAACTGACCCCAGCTGACCCCAGCTGACCCCAACCCACCCAAACTGACCCCAGCTGACCCCAGCTGACCCCAACCCACCCACACTGACCCCAACCCACCCACACTGACCCCAGCTGACCCCAGCTGACCCCAACCCACCCACACTGACCCCAACCCACCCACACTGACTCCAGCTGACCCCAGCTGACCCCAACCCACCCACACTGACCCCAACCCCACCCAAACTGACCCCAGCTGACCCCAGCTGACCCCAACCCACCCACACTGACCCCCAGCTGACCCCAGCTGACCCCAACCCCAAACTGACCCCCAACCCACCCAAACTGACCCCAGCTGACCCCAACCACCCAAACTGACCCCAGCTGACCCCAACCCACCCAAACTGACCCCAACTGACCCCAACCCACCCAAACTGACCCCAGCTGACCCCAACCCACCCACACTGACCCCAACCCACCCAAACTGACCCCGACCCACCCCAGCTGAGCCAGCTGACCCCAGCTGACCCCGTTGGCGCTGCCCCCTGGCCGGAGTGCGCCCCGGTGTCCCCTCCCCCACCGGGCCGTGCCCCTCCCCCGCTCCCTGGGGGGGGTTCCGGGGGTGCCTCTCGGGGGTCTCACGCCCCCCCCGACCCCCCATCCCCCCCCCCACGCCGTGTCCGTGTGCCCCCAGGCCAGGCCGTGGGGGGGGTTCCAGGCCCCCACCCGCGTGGTCATCGCCCGGCCCACGGCGCCGCCCCCGCGCCCCACCCACCCCGGAGCCCCCCAGGCCGGCGCCGGCCCCGTGAGTGGGGGATGGGGGGCGGGGGAAGGGGGGGGGGGGGGCTGGGGGAGGGGCGTGGCTTGGGGGGTTCCTGTGGGGGGAAGGGGGGGGGTCCCCGTGGTCAGGGTCCCCCCCCTGACGCCCCCCGTGCCCCCCCCCAGGCCCCTGGGGGGGCGTCGCTGGCGCAGGTGATCAGCGGGCTGGTGGGACAGCTGCTGATGCAGCCACTGGTGCTGGGTGAGCCGGGCACTGGGGGGCACTGGGAGGAACTGGAGGGACTGGGGGGGCACTGGGAGGGGACTGGGATGGACTGGGGGGGGGACTGGGAGGGGACTGGGAGCACTGGGAGGGGCACTGGGAGGGACTGGGGGGGACTGGGAGGGGGACTGGGATGGACTGGGGGGGGACTGGGAGGGGACTGGGAGCACTGGGAGGGGACTGGGAGCACTGGGACCACGGGGAGGGACTGGGGGGGACTGGGAGGGGACTGGGGGGCACTGGGGGGGGACTGGGGGGAACTGGGAGGGACTGGGGGGCACTGGGAGGGACTGGAGGGCACTGGGAGGGGAACTGGGGGGGGACTGGGAGGGACTGGGGGGCACTGGGGGGGGAACTGGGAGGGGGACTGGGAGGGACTGGGGGGGACTGGGAGGGACTGGGAGGGGACTGGGAGGGACTGGGGGGCACTGGGGGGGAACTGGGAGGGGACTGGGAGGGACTGGGGGGGACTGGGAGGGGACTGGGAGGGACTGGGGGGGACTGGGCTGTACTGGTGGTTACTGGAGCTGGGGGGGGGATGGGCAGTCTCTGGTCCTGTGGCGGGGTGGGGGGGCGGGGCCTGGTTTGTATTTCGGGGGTCTCGGGGGGTGGCCACGCCCCCCTGACCCCACCCCCTCCCCTCCCCCAGCCCAGGGCGGTTCCTCGGCCCCCCCCGCCCCCCCCCACCTCCAACTCCGCCCCCTCCTCCGCCCAAGCCCCGCCCCCGGCCCCGCCCGGCCCCGCCCCCCCACCCGGGGGGGCCCCGGGGGTCCCCGATGGCTCCGCCCCGGCCCCGCCCCCGGCCCCGCCCAGCGCGGGGGGCGGGGCCGAGGCGCAGCAGCGCCCCCTGGTGGGGCTGCTGGGGGGGCTGCTGGGGGCGGGGCCAGCGCCGCTGGTGGGCGTGGCCGTGCCTGGGAACAGCCCCCCTGCTGGAGGGCGTGGCCGAGCTGCTGCAGGTGGGCGGGGCCTTTGGGTGGGCGGGGACTCAGAGCAGCGGGGAGGGGCTTGGAGAGAAGGGGCGGGGCTTGTGGCTGCCTAATGAGGGGGCGGAGCATGGGAGGGGGGTGAGGGAGCGGTGCCTTGTGGGAAGGGGGCGGTGCTGCCTGCGGGGAGGGCGGGGCTTGCAAGGGGTGTAAAAAACAAGGGTGGGTGGGCTTCGAAGGGGGCGGGGCTCATCTCGCCACGCCCCCTGACCCCATCGCTCTCCCCCCACAGGCCGCCCAACCCAGCCCACGCCCCCCCCCGCCGCCGAAGCCCCGCCCTCCTCCTCCGACCCCTCCCCCGACCCCTCCTCCACCGCCGCCCCTCCCCCTTTCCCCCCCGCCGCCCCCCTCCCCCCCCCCGCCCCCCGAGGGCGGCCCCGCCCCCTCCCGCAGGAGGCCCCGCCCCCGGCGAGGGCGGCCCCGCCCCCGGGGAGCCGCTGCCCCCCGAGTTCTTCACCAGGCGTGCTGCAGGGCGTGCTCACGCTCCATGCTGGGACCCCTGGGCGCCCCCCCCAGCGGGCCCCCCGAGAGCATCGCCGCCTTCCTGAGCCGCCTCAGCGGCACGCCCGGCCTGCTCGAGGGCTCCCCGGGGCCCGACGGTGAGAAATGGGGGGGGATACTGGGGACCCCCCGACGGTGAGAAATGGGGGGGATACTGGGGATACTGGGGACCCCCGACAGTGAGAAATGGGGGGGATACTGGGGACCCCCGATGGTGAGAAATGGGGGGGATGGGGGGGATACTGGGGACCCCCGACAGTGAGAAATGGGGGGATACTGGGGACCCCCGATGGTCAGAAATGGGGGGGATACTGGGGACCCCCGACGGTGAGAAATGGGGGGGATG
>NW_027100039.1:870473-902849 GCF_031753505.1 Anomalospiza imberbis
GGGACCCCCAAAAAACACCCGGGGATCCCCTAAAACGCCGAGGGATCCCAAAAAAACAGCCAGGGATCCCAAAAAACACCCAGGGATCCCAAAAAAACAGCCAGGGATCCCAAAAAAACACCCAGGGATCCCAAAAAAACACCCAGGGATCCCAAAAAACACCCGGGGATCTCCAAAAAACACCCGGGGATCTCCAAAAAACACCCGGGGATCCCAAAAAAACAGCCAGGGATCCCAAAAAACACCAAGGGATCCCAAAAAACCAGCCAGGGATCCCAAAAAAACACCGAGGGATCCCAAAAAAACAGCCAGGGATCCCAAAAAAACACCTGGGGATCCCCAAAAAAACACCAAGGGATCCCCAAAAACACCAGGGGATCCCAAAAAACACCCGGGGATCTCCAAAAAACACCCGGGGATCCCCAAAAACACCCGGGGATCCCAAAAAACACCCAGGGATCCCAAAAAAACAGCCAGGGATCCCAAAAAAACACCCAGGGATCCCAAAAAAACACCCAGGGATCCCAAAAAACACCCGGGGATCTCCAAAAAACACCCGGGGATCTCCAAAAAACACCCGGGGATCCCAAAAAAACAGCCAGGGATCCCAAAAAACACCAAGGGATCCCAAAAAACCAGCCAGGGATCCCAAAAAAACACCGAGGGATCCCAAAAAAACAGCCAGGGATCCCAAAAAAACACCTGGGGATCCCCAAAAAAACACCAAGGGATCCCCAAAAACACCAGGGGATCCCAAAAAACACCCGGGGATCTCCAAAAAACACCCGGGGATCCCCAAAAACACCCGGGGATCCCAAAAAAACACCCGGGGATCCCAAAAAACCAGCCAGGGATCCCCAAAAAACACCTGGGGATCCCCAAAAAACACCAAGGGATCCCAAAAAACACCAGGGGATCCCAAAAAACACCCGGGGATCTCCAAAAAACACCAAGGGATCCCCAAAAACACTCAGGGATCCCAAATAACACCCAGGGATCCCCAAAAAAAACCAAGGGATCCCAAAAAACACCAGGGGATCCCAAAAAACACCCGGGGATCTCCAAAAACACCCGGGGATCCCCAAAAACACCCGGGGATCCCAAAAAAACACCCGGGGATCTCCAAAAAACACCCGGGGATCTCCAAAAAACACCCGGGGATCCCCAAAAACACCCGGGGATCCCAAAAAACACTCAGGGACCCCAAAAAACACTCAGGGACCCCAAAAAAACACCGAGGGATCCCAAAAAAACATCCGGGGATCCCCAGAGACCCCAAATACCCCCCAGGGACCCCCAAAAACGCCCAGGGACCCCAAATAAACCCAGGAGCCGCGCATGGCTGTGGTGGCCCCATACCCCCCCAATAGCCCAGTGTCCCCAACGTCCCCGATGTCCCCGATGTCCCCAATGTCACCCCAATGTCCCTGTGTCCCCCCAGTGTCCCCAATGTCCCCCCCCAATGTCCTCATGTCCCCCACAATGTCCCCAATATCCCCAGTGTCCTCAACGTCCCCAATGTCCCCAATGTCCCCGATGTCCCCAATGTCCCCAATGTCGCCCCAATGTCCCCGTCTCCCCGCAGTGTCCCCAATGTCCCCCCCTCAATGTCCCAAATATCCCCAATGTCCCCAGTGTCCCTGATGTCCCCGATGTCCCCAATGTCCCTGATGTCCCCAATGTCTCCCCCAATGTCCCCATGTCCCCCACAATGTCCCCAATATCCCCAGTGTCCTCAACGTCCCCAATGTCCCCGATGTCCCCAACGTTCCCCATGTCCCCAATGTCTCCCCAATGTCCCCAGTGTCCCCAATGTCCCCCCATGTCCCCCACAATATCCCCACGTCCCCAGTGTCCCCAACATCCCCAATGTCCTCAGTGTCCCCAATGTCCCCCAATGTCCCCTACAATGTCCCCAATAGCCCCATGTCCTCAGTGTCCCCAACGTCCCCGATGTCCCCAGTGTCCCCAGTGTCCCCAAATGTCCCCCATGTTCCCTGTGTCCCCGTACCAGGTAGACGTCGCAGAACTCGTACACCCAGAAGCCGTGCACGGCCGTGGTGACCCCACAACCCCCTGTACCCCCATAACCCCCATAACCCCCCAGACCCCACAAACACCCCGATGTCCCCGCTGTCCCCAGTGTCCCCAAATGTCCCCGATGTCCCCCGTGTCCCCATACCAGGTAGACGTCGCAGAACTCGTACACCCAGAAGCTGTGCACGGCCGTGGTGACCCCACAACCCCCTGTACCCCCATAACCCCCCAGACCCCACAAACACCCCGATGTCCCCCGTGTACCCGATGTCCCCAATGTCCCCGATGTCCCCCGTGTCCCCGGTGACCCCACAACCCCCTGTACCCCCATAACCCCCATAACCCCCCAGACCCCACAAACACCCCGATGTCCCCAGTGTCCCCGATGTCCCCAGTGTCCCCAGTGTCCCCCGTGTCCCCGATGTCCCCCGTGTCCCCGTACCAGGCAGACGTCGCAGAGCTCGTACACCCAGAAGCCGTGCACGGCCGTGGTGACCCCACAACCCCCTGTACCCCCATAACCCCCCATAACCCCCCAGACCCCACAAACACCCCAATGTCCCCCGTGTCCCCGATGTCCCCTGTGTCCCCCGTGTCCCCCGTGTCCCCGATGTCCCCCGTGTCCCCGTACCAGGTAGACGTCGCAGAACTCGTACACCCAGAAGCTGTGCACGGCCGTGGTGGCCCCCGGGAAGTCGAAGCTCCCCAGGGCGGCCCCCGCAGCCCCGCACGGCGCGGCTGAGGCGGCTCCGCACCCAGCGCTCGGCCAGGGACCCGCCCTGGGGACAGGGACAGCCGTCGGGGGACATGGGGACATGGGGACATTGGGACATGGGGACGGGGACAGCCGTCAGGGGACATGGGGACATTGGGGACATTGGGGACATGGGGACAGGGACAGACATCAGGGGGACATGGGGACATTGGGGACATGGGGACAGGGACAGACGTCGGAGGACATTGGGGACAGGGACAGACGTCGGGGGGACATGGGGACATGGGGACATGGGGACAGGGACAGCCGTCGGGGGGACATGGGGACATTGGGGACATGGGGACAGGGACAGCCGTCGGGGGGACATGGGGACATTGGGGACATGGGGACAGGGACAGACGTCGGGGGGACATGGGGACATTGGGGACATTGGGGACATTGGGGACATGGGGACAGGGACAGCCGTCAGGGACATGGGGACATGGGGACATGGGGACAGACATCAGTGGGACATTGGGGACATGGGGACATGGGGACAGGGACAGGGACAGCCGTCAGGGGGACACAGGGACATGGGGACAGGGACAGACGTCGGGGGACATTGGGGACATGGGGACATTTGGGACAGCAGGGGGGTTCAGGGGGGTCTCAGGGGGTTTTAGGGGGTTTTAGGGGGTTTTAGGGGGTCTCAGGGGGTTTTAGGGGGTCTTGGTGGGATTTAGGGGGTCTCAGGGGGTTTTAGGGGGTCTCGGGGGGGGTCTCAGGGGGTCTCGGGGGGGTCTCGGTGGGATTTAGGGGGTCTCAGGGGCGTCTCAGGGGGTTTTAGGGGGTCTCGGGGGGCTTTAGGGGGTCTCAGGAGGTCTCGGGGGGTCTCAGGGGTACCTGTGGCTCAGGGGGGGTCTCAGGGGGGTTCAGGGGGGTCTCAGGGGGTCTCAGGGCGTCTCGGGGGGTCTCGGGGGTACCTGTGGCTCGGGGGGGGGTCTCGGGGGGGTCTCAGGGGGTTTTAGGGGGTCTCGGGGGTCTCAGGGGGTTTTAGGGGGTCTCAGGGGGGTGTCGGGGGTACCTGTGGCTCAGGGGGGTCTCGGGGGGGTCTCAGGGAGTTTTAGGGGGTCTCAGGGAGTCTCGGGGGGGGGTCTCAGGAGGTCTCGGGGGTACCTGTGGCTCGGGGGGGTCTCAGGGTCTCGGTGGGATTTAGGGGGTCTCGGGGGGTCTCAGGGGGTTTTAGGGGGTCTCAGGGGGGTCTCGGGGGGCTTTAGGGGGTCTCAGGGGGGTCTCAGGGGGATTTAGGGGGTCTCAGGGGGTCTCGGGGGGTTTTAGGGGGTCTCGGGGGGTTTTAAGGGGTCTCAGGGGGTCTCGGGGGGTCTCGGGGGTACCTGTGGCTCGGGGGGGGGCCGGTAGCCCTCGCCCAGCGCGCGCAGCACGAAGCGAGCCCCGTTCCAGACCTTGTTACAGAAGTGCCGGTACCCCAAAACCCGCCCCACGTCCAGGTTGATGTCCCGGCCTGGGGGCACACGGGGGGCTCAGGGGGGCGCGGGGGGCGCTTCTGGGTTTCTTGGGGTGTTCCGGGGAGGTTTTGGGGTGTTCTGGGGCAGTTTTGGGTTTCTTGGGGTGTTCCGGGGAGGTTTTTGGGGTGTTCTGGGGCCTTTTTGGGGTGTTCTGGGGTGTTGTGGGGTTGGTTTCGGGTGGGTTCTAGGGTGGTTTTGGGGCATTTGGGGTGTTCAGGGGTGGTTTTGGGGTGTTCCGGGGTGGTTTTGGGTTTCTTGGGGTGTTCTGGGGAGGTTTTGGGGTGTTCAGGGGTGGTTTTGGGGTGTTCTGGGGCGGGGTTTTGGGTTTCTTGGGGTGTTGCGAGCAGGTTTTGGGGTGGTTTTGGGGGGGTTCTAGGGCAGTTTTGGGGAATTTGGGGTGTTTTGGGGTGTTCCGGGGTGGTTTTGGGGTGGTTTTGGGGGGGGTTCTAGGGTAGTTTTGGGGCTTTTGGGGTGTTTTGGGGTGTTCAGGGGAGGTTTTGGGTGGTTTCAGGGGGTTCGGTGGGGCTTTTGGGGTGTTTTGGGGTGTTCAGGGGTGGTTTTGGGGTGTTCTGGTGCAGTTTTGGGTTTCTTGGGGTGTTCCAGGGAGGTTTTGGGGTGGTTTCGGGGGGGTTCTAGTGTGGTTTTGGGGCATTTGGGGTGTTTTGGGGTGTTCAGGGGAGGTTTTGGGATGTTCGGGGGCAGTTTTGGGTTTCTTGGGGTGTTCTGGTGCGGTTTTGGGGTGTTCAGGGGAGGTTTTGGGGTGTTCTGATGCAGTTTTGGATTTCTTGGGGTGTTCTGGGGAGGTTTTGGGGTGTTCTGGTGCAGTTTTGGGTTTCTTGGGGTGTTCCGGGCAGGTTTTGGGGTGGTTTTGGGGGGGTTCTAGGGTAGTTTTGGGGCTTTTGGGGTGTTTTGGGGTGGTTTTGGGGTGTTCTGGTGCAGATTTGGGTTTCTTGGGGTGTTCTGGTGCGGTTTTGGGGTGTTCAGGGGTGGTTTTGGGGTGTTCTGGTGCAGTTTTGGGTTTCTTGGGGTGTTCCAGGGAGGTTTTCGGGTGGTTTTGGGGGGTTGTAGGGTGGTTTTGGGGCTTTTGGGGTGTTTTGGGGTGTTCTGGGTTGGTTTTGGGGTGTTCTGGGGTGGTTTTGGGTTTCTTGGGGTGTTCTGGGTTGGTTTTGGGGTGTTCTGGTGCAGTTTTGGGTTTCTTGGGGTGTTCTGGGTTGGTTTTGGGGTGTTCTGGGGCGGTTTTGGGGTGTTCTGGGTTGGTTTTGGGGTGTTCTGGGGCGGTTTTGGGGTGTTCTGGGGTGTTGCAGAGTGGTTCTGGGGTAGTTTTAGGGTGGTTTTGGGGCGTTGAGGGGCGGTTTTGTGGTGCTCTGGGGCGGTTTTGGGTTTCTTGGGGTGTTCTGTGGTGGTTTTGGGGTGTTCTGGGGGCAGTTTTGGGGTGTTGTGGGGTGGTTTTGGGGCATTTGGGGTGGTTTTGGGGCGTTCAGGTGCGGTTTCGTGGTGCTCTGGGGCGGTTTTGGGGTGTTCTGTGGTGTTTTTGGTGCAGTTTTGGGGTGTTTTAGGGTGTTCTGGGTGCATTTTGGGGTGTCTTGGGGCCCTTTTGGGGTACCCTGGGCCGTGTAGGCGCAGAGGGCGAAGCGAAGCGCGTCCGTGCCGCATTCGGGGATCCCCTCGGGGAAGTCGCGTTTCTGGGGGGGCCGGGAGGGGATAAAGACCCCCCCAAAATACACCCAGACCCCCCCAGGCTCCCCCAAATCTCCCAGGATGCCCCCAAATCCCTCCAAACCCCCACCAAATCCCCCAAACCCACCCCAAATCTCCCAAATCCCCACAAAATCCCCCCAAATCCCCTCAAATCCCCCCCAAATCCCCTCAAATCCCCGCAAATCCACCCCAAATCCCCCCCAAATCCACCCCAAACCCCCCCAAATCCACCCCAATTTTCCCAAATCCCCCCCAAATCCCCCCAAATCAACCCCAAATTTCCCAAATTCCCCCAAACCCCCCCCAAATCCACCCCAAATCCCCCCAAATCCACCCCAATTTTCCCAAATCCACCCCAAATCCACCCCAAATTTCCCAAATCCCCCCAAATTCCCCCCCAAATCCACCCCAAATCAACCCCAAATCCCCCCCCAAATTTCCCAAATTCCCCCAAATCCACCCCAAATCCCCCCAAATCCACCCCAAATCCACCCCAGATCCCCCCCCAAATTTCCCAAATCCCCCCAAACCCCCCCCCCCCAAATCCCCCCCAAATCCACCCCAAATCCCCCCAAATCCACCCCAAATCCACCCAAATCCACCCGGAACCTTCCGAAATCCCCCCCAAATTCCCCCAAATCCCCCCCAATTTTCCCAAATCCCCCCCAAATCCCCCCAAATCCACCCCCAAATCCCCCCCAAATTTCCCAAATCCCCCCAAATCCACCCCAAATCCCCCCAAATCCACCCAAATCCCCCCAAATCCACCCCAAATTCCCCAAATCCACCCAAATCCCCCCCAAATCAACCCCAAATCCCCCCCCAAATTTCCCAAATCCCCCCAAATTCTCCCAAATCCCCCCCAAATTTCCCAAATTCCCCCAAATCCACCCCAAATCCCCCCAAATCCACCCCAAATCCACCCAAATCCACCCCCGAACCTTCCGAAATCCCCCCAAATTCCCCCAAATCCACCCCAAATCCCCCCAAATTTCCCAAATCCACTCCAAATCCCCCCAAATCCCCCCCAAATTCCCCCAAATCCACCCCAAATCCCCCCCAATTTTCCCAAATCCCCCCCAAATCCCCCCAAATCCACCCCAAATCCCCCCCAATTTTCCCAAATCCCCCCAAATCCCCCCCAAATTTCCCCCATCCCTCACCTGCCCCTCCCGGGCGCGCTCCAGCTCGGCCGGGTCCAGGTTGCTGCTCTCCAGCTGCAGGTGCAGCTCCTGGGGGGGCACGGGGGGGGGTCACCCGGGCTCACCTGGGCTCACCTGGGCTCACCTGGGGGGTCCCCGGGGGTTTGGGGGGTCCCACCTGCAGCGTCACCCCCGCGATGACGTCCAGGGGGTCGATGACGTTCCCCAGGGATTTGCTCATCTTGCGGCCGTGGGCGTCGCGGACGATGGCGTGGAGGTACACCTGGGGACAGGGGGGGACAGGTGACACACCTGGGGACACACCTGGGGACAGGGGACACACCTGGGGACAGGTGGGGACAGGTGACACACCTGGGGACGGGTGGGGACAGGTGACACACCTGGGGACACACCTGGGGACAGGGGGACACACCTGGGGACACACCTGGGGACACACCTGGGGACAGGGGACACACCTGGGGACACACCTGGGGACACACCTGGGGACAGGGGACACACCTGGGGACAGGTGGGGACAGGTGACACACCTGGGGACACCTGGGGACAGGGGGGGGACAGGTGGGACACCTGGGGACAGGTGGGGACACACCTGGGGACACACCTGGGGACAGGGGACACACCTGGGGACAGGTGGGGACAGGTGACACAGCTGGGGACAGGGGACACACCTGGGGACAGGGGACACACCTGGGGACAGGGGACACACCTGGGGACACACCTGGGGACAGGTGACACACCTGGGGACACCTGGGGACACACCTGGGGACAGGTGGGGACAGGTGACACACCTGGGGACAGGGGGGACAGGTGACACACCTGGGGACACCTGGGGACACACCTGGGGACAGGTGACACACCTGGGGACAGGGGACACACCTGGGGACAGGTGGGGACAGGTGACACAGCTGGGGACAGGGGACACACCTTGGGGGACAGGTGGGGACAGGTGACACACCTGGGGACAGGGGGGGACAGGTGGGGACAGGTGACACACCTGGGGACAGGGGACACACCTGGGGACAGGTGGGGACACACCTGGGGGACAGGTGACACAGCTGGGGACACACCTGGGGACAGGGGACACACCTGGGGACAGGTGACACACCTGGGGACAGGGGGGGACAGGTATGTTTGGGGTGCTTTGGGGTATTTTTGGGGGATTTGGGGTATTCATGCGGTGTTTTGGGGTGTTTTGGGATGTTTTAGGGGTGTTTTTTGGTGTGTTTTCTGGGGTGTTTTCGGGTTGTTTTGGGCTGTTTTTGGGGTATTTTCGGGTGTTTTGGGGGTATTTTGGGGTATTTTGGGTGGTTTTGGGGTGTTTTTGCTGTATTTTGGGTTGTTTTTTGCGGTATTTTGCGGTATTTTGGTGTGGTTTTGGGGTATTTTCAGGTATTTTGGGGAGTTTTCGGGTATTTTGGGGTATTTTGGGGTGGTTTTGGGTTGTTTTTGGGGTATTTTGGTTTGTATTGGGGGTATTTTGGGGTGGTTTTGGGGGTATTTTGGGGTATTTTGGGGTATTTTGGATTGTTTTTGGGGGATTTTGGGTTGTTTTGGGGTGTTTTGGGTTGTTTTGGGTTGTTTTTGGGGTATTTTGGTTTGTATTGGGGGTATTTTGGGGTGGTATTGGGGGTATTTTGGGGGATTTTGGGGGATTTTGGGTTGTTTTGGGGGTATTTTGGGTTGTTTTGGGGGTATTTTGGGGTGGTTTTGGGGGTATTTTGGGGTATTTTGGGTGTTTTGGGACGTTTTGGGGTGTTTTGGGGTATTTTGAGGTAGTTTGGGTTGTTTTTGGGGTATTTTGGGTGGTTTTGGGGTATTTTGGGGTGTTTTTGGGGTATTTTGGGTTGTTTTGGGGTGTTTTTGGGGTGTTTTTGGGGTATTTTGAGGTATTTTGGATTGTTTTTGGGGTATTTTGGGGTGGTTTTGGGGTATTTTGGGGTGTTTTTGGGGTGTTTTGGGGTGTTTTTGGGGTATTTTGAGGTATTTTGGATTGTTTTTTTGGTATTTGGGGTTGTTTTTGGGGTGTTTTTGGGGTGTTTTTGGGGTCCCACCTGGCGGAAGGGCAGCCGCCCGGTCAGCGCCAGCCCCAGCATCACCATCCTGGCCACCCAGAAGAAGAGGATGTCGTGCCCGGTCTCCAGCAGCGAGCCCGGGTAGAAGCGCTCCAGGTCGGGGGTCTGGGGGCACGGCGGGACCCCGGCGTGAGACCCGCACCCCCGGAGCCCCCAGGGACCCCCCCGGAGCCCCAGAGACCCCCAGAGCCCCCCCGGAACCCTCCCAGAGCCCCCCTGACCCCCCCAGAGCCCCCCCATGACCCCCCCATGACCCCCCCAGAGCCCCTCAGGACCCCCCCAGAGCCCCCCAGATCCCCCCCAGAGTTCCCCCCAGTTCCCCTGAACCCCCCCAGAGCCCCCCAGAGCCCCTCAGGACCCCTCCAGAGCCCCCCAGAACTCCCCAGAGTTCCCCCAGTTCCCCTGGACCCCCCCAGAGCCCCCCCCAGAGACCCTCAGGACCCCCCCAGAGATCACCTGGACCCCTCCCCAGAGCCCCCCAGAACTCCCCAGAGACCCCCCAGAGCCCCCCCTGATCCCCACAGTTCCCCTGGACCCCCCCAGACCACCCCAGAACCCCCCCCAGAGCCCCCCTGGACCCCCCCAGAGCCCCTCAGGACCCCCCCCCAATGGCCCTTCCAGAGCCTCCAGAGACCCCCAGACCCCACCAGAGATCCCCTGGACCCCTCCCCAGAGCCCCCCAGAACTCCCTAGAGACCCCCCAGAGCCCCCCCCGATCCCCACAGTTCCCCTGGGCCCCCCCAGACCCCCCCCAGAACCCCCCCAGAGCCCCTCAGGACACCCCCAGAGCCCCCCAGATCCCCCCCAGAGTTCCCCCAGTTCCCCTGGACCCCCCGAGAGCCCCCCTGGACCCCCCAGGACCCCCCCCCCATGGCCCTTCCAGAGCCTCCAGAGCCCCCCGGACCCCCCCCAGAGATCCCCTGGACCCCCCCCCCAGAGCCCCCCAGAACTCCCCAGAGCCCCCAAGAGCCCCTCAGGACCCCCCCAGAGCCCCCCCAGTTCCCCTGGACCCCCCCACACCCCCCCCAGAGCCCCTCAGGACCCCCCCCCATGGCCCTTCCAGAGCCTCCAGAGCCCCCCGGACCCCCCCCAGAGATCCCCTGGACCCCTCCCCAGAGCCCCCCCAGAGCCCCCCAGAGCCCCCCCAGAGCCCCCCCAGAGCCCCCCCTGATCCCCCCAGTTCCCCTGGACCCCCCCCAGTTCTCCTGGACCCCCCCCAGAGCCCCCCTGGACCCCCCCAGAGCCCCCCAGTTCCCCCAGCCCCCGTTGACCTGCTGGGGCCAGCCGAAGATGGAGAAGGGGAAGAGACCGGAGGAGAACCAGGTGTCCAGGACGTCCTCGTCTGCGGGTGACCACCAGGGACCACCAAGGACCATGAGTGACCACCAGGAACCACCAGGGACCACCAGGGACCCCCAGTGACCACCAGGGACCACCAGGGACCACCAGGGACCATGAGTGACCACCAGGGACCACCAGGGACCATGAGTGACAGCAGGGACCACCAGGGACCACCAGGGACGACCAGGGACCATGAGTGACCATGAGTGACCACCAGGGACCACCAGGGACCACCAAGGACCACCAAGGACCATGAGTGACACCCAGGGACAGCAGGGACCACCAGGGACAACGAGGGACCACCAGGGACCACCAGGGACCACCAGGGACCATGAGTGACTACAAGTGACCACCAGGGACCATGAGTGACCACCAGGGACCACGAGTGACCACCAGGGATCACGAGTGATGCCCAAGGACAGCAGGGACCATGAGTGACCACAAGTGACCACCAAGGACCACGAGTGACCATGAGTGACCACCAGGGACCATGAGAGACCACGAGTGACCACGAGTGACCATGAGTGACCACAAGTGACCACGAGTGACCACCAGTGACCATGAGTGACCACAAGTGACCACGAGTGACCACCAGGGACCATGAGTGACCACGAGTGACCACAAGTGACCACCAGGGACCATGAGTGACCACGAGTGACCACGAGTGACCACAAGTGACCACCAGGGACCATGAGTGACCACAAGTGACCACGAGTGACCACGAGTGACCAGTCCCTCCCAGTCCCTCCCAGTCCCTCCCAGTGCTCCCAGTGCTCCCAGTCCCACCTTGCCTCAGGCTGACCGCTGCCGGGGGGACCCCGAAGGCCGCGGCCGCTTTGGCTCGAGCCTCGTCCGGGGAGCGGCCGCTGACCCAGAAGCGCTCGTCCTCGTCCTGGGAGCCCCAAAAACCCCAGAGGTGACCCCAAAACCCCAAAAGTGACCCCAAAAACCCCAAAAGTGACCCCAAAACCCCAGAGGTGACCCCAAATATCCCAAAAGTGACCCCAAACCCCCAGAGGTGACCCCAAAAACCCCAAAGTGACCCCAAAAACCCCAGAGGTGACCCCAAAAGTGACCCCAAAATCCCAAAAGTGACCCCAAAAACCCCAGTGACCCCAAAACCCCAAAAGTGACCCCAAAACCCCAGAGGTGACCCCAAAACCCCAGAGGTGACCCCAAAAACCCCAAAAGTGACCCCAAAACCCCAGAGGTGACCCCAAAATTGACCCCAAAAATCCCAGAGGTGACCCCAGAGACTCCAAAAATCCCCCCCGGCGTCCCCCCAGATCCCCCCAATCCCCCCCCAGTCCCCTCCAGGACCCCCCAGTTGCCCCCCAGTTGCCCCCCAGTGCCCCCCAGTTGCCCCCCGGTGCCCCCCAGTTGCCCCCCGGTGCCCCCCAGCCCCCCAGTTGCCCCCCAGTTGCCCCCCAGTGCCCCCCCAGTGCCCCCCAGTTGCCCCCCGGTGCCCCCCAGCCCCCCAGTTGCCCCCCAGTTGCCCCCCAGTGCCCCCCAGTGCCCCCCAGTTGCCCCCCGGTGCCCCCCAGCCCCCCAGTTGCCCCCCAGTTGCCCCCCAGTGCCCCCCAGTTGCCCCCCAGTTGCCCCCCAGTGCCCCCCAGTTGCCCCCCGGTGCCCCCCCAGGACCCGCACCTGGCCGGGGGGCACCCGGGGGTCGTCGATGGTGACGAAGTAGGCGGGGATGCGATGGCCCCACCAGAGCTGCCGGGAGATGCACCAGTCCCTGCGGGGCGTGGCAGGTCAGGGCGGGGCTATGGGGCGGGGCTATGGGGCAGGTCAGGGGCGGGGCTATGGGGCGGGGCTATGGGGCAGGTCAGGGGCGGGGCTATGGGGCAGGGCTATGGGGCAGGTCAGGGGCGGGGCTATGGGGCGGGGCTATGGGGCAGGTGAGGGGCGGGGCTATGGGGCGGGGCTATGGGGCAGGTCAGGGGCGGGGCTATGGGGCAGGGCTATGGGGCAGGTCAGGGGCGGGGCTATGGGGCGGGGCTATGGGGCAGGTCAGGGGCGGGGCTATGGGGCAGGGCTATGGGGCGGGGCTATGGGGCAGGTCAGGGGCGGGGCTATGGGGCAGGGCTATGGGGCAGGTCAGGGGCGGGGCTATGGGGCGGGGCTATGGGGCGGGGCTATGGGGCAGGTCAGGGGCGGGGCTATGGGGCAGGGCTATGGGGCAGGTCAGGGGCGGGGCTATGGGGCGGGGCTATGGGGCAGGTCAGGGGCGGGGCTATGGGGCAGGGCTATGGGGCAGGTCAGGGGCGGGGCTATGGGGCAGGTCAGGGGCAGGTGAGGGGCAGGGCTTCACCTGCGCCAGACAGGTGAGGGGCAGGGTTATGGGGCAGGGCTATGGGGCAGGGCTATGGGGCAGGGTTATGGGGCAGGGCTATGGGGCAGGTCAGGGGTGGGGCTTCACCTGAGCCAGCCAGGTGAGGGGCAGGGCTATGGGGCAGGGTTATGGGGCAGGTGTGGGGCGGGGGTTCTGGGGCAGGGTTATGGGGCAGGGCTATGGGGCAGGGTTATGGGGCAGGTGTGGGGCAGGGCTATGGGGCGGGGCTATGGGGCAGGGCTCTGGGGCAGGTGTGGGGCAGGGTCTCAGGGCAGGTGTGGGGCAGGGTTCTGGGGCAGGGCTCTGGGGCAGGGTTATGGGGCAGGTGTGGGGCAGGGTTCTGGGGCAGGGCTATGGGGCAGGGTTATGGGGCAGGGCTATGGACCAGGGTTATGGGCCAGGGTTATGGGGCAGGGCTATGGGGCAGGGTTATGGGCCAGGGTTATGGGGCAGGGCTATGGGGCAGGTGAGGGGCAGGGTTATGGGGCAGGGCTATGGGGCAGGTGAGGGGCAGGGCTATGGGGCAGGGCTATGGGGCAGGTGTGGGGCAGGGCTATGGGGCAGGGCTATGGGGCAGGTGTGGGGCAGGTGTGGGGCAGGGCTATGGGGCAGGGCTATGGGGCAGGGCTGTGGGGCAGGTGTGGGGCAGGGTCTCATGGCAGGTGTGGGGCAGGGCTCTGGGGCAGGTGTGGGGCAGGGTCTCAGGGCAGGTGTGGGGCAGGGCTCTGGGGCAGGTGTGGGGCAGGGCTATGGGGCAGGGCTCTGGGGCAGGTGTGGGGCAGGGCTATGGGGCAGGGCTATGGGGCAGGGTTATGGGGCAGGGCTATGGACCAGGGTTATGGGCCAGGGTTATGGGGCAGGGCTATGGGGCAGGGTTATGGGCCAGGGTTATGGGGCAGGGCTATGGGGCAGGTGAGGGGCAGGGTTATGGGGCAGGGCTATGGGGCAGGTGAGGGGCAGGGCTATGGGGCAGGGCTATGGGGCAGGTGTGGGGCAGGGCTATGGGGCAGGGCTATGGGGCAGGTGTGGGGCAGGTGTGGGGCAGGGCTATGGGGCAGGGCTATGGGGCAGGGCTGTGGGGCAGGTGTGGGGCAGGGTCTCATGGCAGGTGTGGGGCAGGGCTCCTGGGGCAGGTGTGGGGCAGGGTCTCAGGGCAGGTGTGGGGCAGGGCTCTGGGGCAGGTGTGGGGGCAGGGTCTCAGGGCAGGTGTGGGGCAGGGCTATGGGGCAGGGCTCTGGGGCAGGTGTGGGGCAGGGCTATGGGGCAGGGCTATGGGGCAGGGCTATGGGCCAGGGTTATGGGCCAGGGTTATGGGGCAGGGCTCTGGGGCAGGTGTGGGGCAGGGTCTCAGGGCAGGTGTGGGGCAGGTCTCTGGGGCAGGTGTGGGGCAGGGCTATGGGGCAGGGCTATGGGGCAGGGTCTCAGGGCAGGTGTGGGGCAGGGTTCTGGGGCAGGGCTCTGGGGCAGGTGTGGGGCAGGGCTATGGGGCAGGGCTATGGGGCAGGGTTATGGGGCGGGGCTATGGGGCAGGGTGTCAGGGCAGGTGTGGGGCAGGGCTATGGGGCAGGGCTCTGGGGCAGGGCTCTGGGGCGGGGGCGCCCGCTCTCACCTGATGTTGTCCATCCAGGTGAACCAGGTGCGGGCGTGGCCGGGCGGGTGCAGCCTCAGGTCCCCCCGGCGCACGGCGGCCGCCGCGGCCCCGGCCAGGCCCTGGCAGCGCACGAACCACTGAGGCACAGCGCGGGGCTCCAGCACGTCCTTGGAGCGGCTGGGACACGGGGACAGTGTCACCTGTGCCACCTGCGTCACCTGCGTCACCTGTGTGTCACCTGTCACCTGTGTCACCTGTGCCACCTGCGTCACCTGCGTGTCACCTGTCACCTGTGTCACTTCTGTGTCACCTGTGTCACCTGTGTGTCACCTGTCACCTGTGTCACCTGTGTCACCTGTGTGTCAACTGTGTCACTGTGTCACCTGTGTCACCTGTGCCACCTGCGTCACCTGCGTCACCTGTGTCACTTCTGTGTCACCTGTGTCACTTCTGTGTCACCTGTGTCACCTGTGTGTCACCTGTGTGTCACCTGTGTGTCAACTGTGTCACTGTGTCACCTGTGTCACCTGAGTGTCACCTGTATCACCTGTGTGTCACCTGTGTGTCACCTGTGTCCGTCACCTGTGTCACCTCTGTCACCTGTGTCCCTGTCACCTGTCACCTGTGTCACCTGTGTCACCTGTGTGTCACCTCTGTCACCTGTGCCACCTGTGTGTCACCTGTGTCCCTGTCACCTGTGTCACCTGTGTCACCTGTGTCACCTGTGTGTTACCTGTCACCTGTGTCACCTGCGTCACTTCTATGTCACCTGTGTCACCCCTGTGTCACCTGTCACCTGTGTCACCTGTGTCACCTGTGTCACTGTGTCACCTGTGTCACCTGTGTGTCACCTGTGTCACTTCTGTGTCACCTGTGTGTCACCTGAGTGTCACCTGTGTCACCTGAGTGTCACCTGAGTGTCACCTGAGTGTCACCTGTATCACCTGAGTGTCACCTGTGTCACCTGAGTGTCACCTGAGTGTCACCTGAGTGTCACCTGAGTGTCACCTGTGTCACCTGAGTGTCACCTGTGTGTCACCTGTGTGTCACCTGTGTCACCTGAGTGTCACCTGTGTGTCACCTGTGTGTCACCTGTGTCACCTGAGTGTCACCTGAGTGTCACCTGAGTGTCACCTGTCACTTGTATCACCTGTGTCACCTGAGTGTCACCTGAGTGTCACCTGAGTGTCACCTGTCACCTGTCACCTGTGTCACCTGTGTCACCTGAGTGTCACCTGAGTGTCACCTGTCACCTGAGTGTCACCTGTCACTTGTATCACCTGTGTCACCTGAGTGTCACCTGAGTGTCACCCACCTGCAGATGGGCACCACCATGGGGTTCTCGGTGACGCCCCGGAAGAGCCCCCGCGCCTGCAGCGCCTCCAGCAGCGCCGAGCGGGCCCGGAACCGCGGCATGCCCTGCGGGGGACGCGGCCCCGGTGACCACCGGGGACCACCACAGTGACCACCAGAGTGACCACCAGTGACCACCACTGACCACCAGTGACCACCACAGTGACCACCAGAGTGACCACCAGAGTGACCACCAGAGACCACCACAGTGACCACCAGAGTGACCACCACAGTGACCACCACTGACCACCACAGTGACCACCAGAGACCACCAGTGACCACCTGAGTGACTACCGGTGACCACCGGTGACCACCACTGACCACCACAGTGACCACCCGAGTGACCACCAGTGACCACCCGAGTGACCACCACAGTGACCACTGGTGACCACCACAGTGACCACCACAGTGACCACCACTGACCACCACAGTGACCACCCCGAGTGACCACCCGAGTGACCACCACAGTGACCACCACAGTGACCACCACTGACCACCCACAGTGACCACCACAGTGACCACCACTGACCACCACAGTGACCACCCGAGTGACCACCAGTGACCACCAGAGACCACCAGAGACCACCACAGTTACCACCACAGTGACCACCCAAGTGACCACCGGTGACCACCACAGTGACCACCACAGTGACCACCACAGTGACCACCACAGTGACCACCACTGACCACCACAGTGACCACCACAATGACCACCAGTGACCACCACAGTGACCACCACAGTGACCACCACAGTGACCACCCGAGTGACCACCAGTGACCACCAGAGACCACCACAGTGACCACCACTGACCACCACAGTGACCACCACAGTGACCACCACTGACCACCGGTGACCACCAGTGACCACCCCAGTGACCACCGGTGACCACCAGTGACCACCAGAGACCACCCCAGTGACCACCACAGTGACCACCACAGTGACCACCAGAGACCACCACAGTGACCACCACAGTGACCACCACAGTGACCACCACAGTGACCACCGCTGACCACCGGTGACCACCACAGTGACCACCACAGTGACCACCACAGTGACCACCACAGTGACCACCGGTGACCACCGGTGACCACCACAGTGACCACCACAGTGACCACCACAGTGACCACCGCTGACCACCAGTGACCACCACAGTGACCACCCGAGTGACCACCGGTGATGACCACAGTGACCACCCGAGTGACCACCACTGACCACCACAGCACCTGAGTGACCACCATGGCCCAAGTGACCACCACGGCCCGAGTGACCACCAGAGTGGCCACCACAGCCCCTGAGTGACCACCACAGTGCCTGAGTGACCACCATGGCCCAAGTGACCACCACGGCCCTGGTGACCACCAGAGTGACCACCACAGTGACCACCAGAGTGGCCACCACAGCCCCCGAGTAACCACCACAGCCCCACAACCCAAAACAAACCAAAACAACCCAAAGCTCACCCAAAATCACCCGACCCAACCCAAAACAACCCAAAACACCCCGACACAACCCAAACCTCACCAAAAACCGCCCAAAACAAGCTGAAACACCCCGAAACAACCAAAAACACCCCAAAACTGCCCAAAACAACCCAAAACAGCTCAGACTAACCGAAAACACCCCAAAACACCCAAAACAGCCCAAAACAACCCAAAACAACTCAGACTAACCCAAAACACCCAAAAACACCCCAAAACAGCCCAAAACACACCAAAACAACCCAAAACACCCCAAAACAACCGAAACGTCACCCAAAACAACCCAAAACAACCGAAATGTCACCCAAAACACCCCAAACCAACCCTAAACAACTGAAACGTCACCCAAACCTCACCCAAAACACCCCAAAACAACCGAAACGTCACCCAAAACGGCCCAAAACGCCCCAAAACAACCCAAAACACCCCAAAACGCCCCAAACCAACCCAAAACACCCCAAATCAACCCAAAACAACCGAAACGTCACCCAAAACACCCCAACATACCCCAAACCAACACAAAACACCCCAAAACACCCTAAAACAACCGAAACGTCACCCAAAACGGCCCAAAACGCCCCAAAACAACCAAAACACCCCAAATCAACCCAAAACAACCCAAAACACCCCAAAACAACCGAAACGTCACCTAAAACACCCCAAAACACCCCAAAACAACCCAAATCTCCCCAAAACAACCGAAACGTCACCCAAAACAACCCAAAACACCCCAAATCAGCCAAAACACCCCAAAACAGCCCAAACCAACCCAAAACACCCCAAACCAACCCAAAACACCCCAAATCAACCCAAAACACCCCAAAACACCCCAAAACAACCCAAAACACCCCAAACTAACCCAAAACACCCCAAATCAGCCAAAACACCCCAAAACACCCCAAAACAACCAAAACCAACCCAAAACACCCCAAAACAACCCAAAACGCCCCAAAACACCCAAAACAACCGAAACGTCACCCAAAACGGCCCAAAACGCCCCAAAACAGCCCAAAACACCCCAAAACCACCCAAATCTCCCCAAAGCAGCCCGGCCTCACCTGGAAGGGGGCGGGCACGTTGACCATGGCGCCGTCCTCGCCGATGACCACGGCCATGCCCAGCCCGTGGCGCTGCCCCACCTCGAAGTCGGTGGCGTCGTGGGCGGGGGTGATTTTAACGGCACCTGGGGGCGGGGCCACGCGGTTCGGACACGCCCACAAAGGGCCACGCCCGCCCTTGCCACGCCCAGGCCCGGCCCCACCTGGGCTGACCACGCCCGTGGGCACACAAAGCCTCTAAGACACACCCAATCAGGCCACACCCCTCCAGACCACACCCAGAGAAGCCACACCCCAAAAGAGCCACACCCAAAGAGACACACCCCTAAATCACCGGACTCAAATGGCCACACCCCTAAGGAACCACACCCAATCAGGCCACACCCCTAAGGAACCACACCCAAACAGCCACACCCAGTCAGGCCACACCCCTAAGGAACCACACCCTGTCAGGCCACACCCCTAAGGAACCACAGCCAATCAGGCCACACCCCTAAGGAACCACACCCTGTCAGGCCACACCCCTAAGGAACCACACCCAGTCAGGCCACACCCCTAAGGGACCACACCCAAACAGCCACACCCCATCAGGCCACACCCCTAAGGAACCACACCCAAGCAGCCACACCCAGTCAGGCCACACCCCTAAGGAACCACACCCAAACAGCCACACCCTGTCAGGCCACACCCCTAAGGAACCACACCCAGTCAGGCCACACCCCTAAGGAGCCACACCCAATCAGGCCACACCCCTAAGGAACCACACCCAAACAGCCACACCCAATCAGGCCACACCCCTAAGGAACCACACCAGTCAGGCCACTCCCCTAAGGAACCACACCCAGTCAGGCCACACCAAATCAGGCCACACCCCTAAGGAACCACACCCAAACAGCCACACCCTATCAGGCCACACCCCTAAGGAACCACACCCAGTCAGGCCACACCCCTAAGGAACCACACCCAGTCAGGCCACACCCCTAAGGAACCACACCCAAACAGCCACACCCTATCAGGCCACACCCCTAAGGAACCACACCCAGTCAGGCCACACCCCTAAGGAACCACACCCAAACAGGCCACACCCCTAAGGAACCACACCCAATCAGGCCACACCCCTAAGGAACCACACCCAGTCAGGCCACACCCAGTCAGGCCACACCCCTAAGGAACCACAGCCAAATGGCCACACCTCTCCCAGCCACACCCCAAAACCAGCCACACCTGAAGAGCCCCACCCCTCCAAGCCCCGCCCCCAGGCCCCGCCCCTCACCGGTGCCGAACTGGGGGTCCACGAAGGAGTCGTGCAGCACGGGCAGGCGCCGCCCCGTGAACGGGTGCAGGACGTGGCGACCCCGCAGGTGCTGCAGGGAGGGAGGGCGGGGCCGTCAGGGACACGCCCAGGCCTGGCCACGCCCCCCTGGGACACCTGCCCAAGCCACGCCTACCTTGGGGCACACCCACACGTGGGCAGGTCCCACCCCTCACCAAGTACTGGGGGTCTCAGGTGTGCCCGGCCCCGCCCATCAGGTGTGTCTGGCCCCGCCCTCAGCTGGTACTGGGGGTCTCAGGTGTGCCTGGCCCCGCCCTCACCTGGTACCGGGGGTCTCAGGTGTGCCCGGCCCCGCCCCCAGGTGTGCCTGGCCCCGCCCTCACCTGGTACCAGGGGTCTCAGGTGTGCCTGGCCCCGCCCCCAGGTGTGTATGGCCCCGCCCTCACCTGGTACCAGGGGTCTCAGGTGTGCCTGGCCCCGCCCATCAGGTGTGCCTGGCCCCGCCCTCACCTGGTACCAGGGGTCTCAGGTGTGCTTGGTCCCGCCCTCAGGTGTGCCTGGCCCCGCCCTCACCTGGTACCGGGGGTCTCAGGTGTGCCTGGCCCCGCCCCCAGGTGTGTCTGGCCCCGCCCTCACCTGGTACCAGGGGTCTCAGGTGTGTCTGGCCCCGCCCTCACCTGGTACTGGGGGTCTCAGGTGTGCCTGGCCCCGCCCCCAGGTGTGTCTGGCCCCGCCCTCACCTGGTACCGGGGGTCTCAGGTGTGCCTGGCCCCGCCCATCAGTTGTGCCTGGCCCCGCCCTCACCTGGTACCAGGGGTCTCAGGTGCGCCTGGCCCCGCCCATCAGGTGTGCCTGGCCCCGCCCTCACCTGGTACCAGGGGTCTCAGGTGTGCCTGGCCCCGCCCTCACCTGGTACCGGGGGTCTCAGGTGTGCCTGGCCCCGCCCTCACCTGGTACCAGGGGTCTCAGGTGTGCCTGGCCCCGCCCTCACCTGGTACCGGGGGTCTCAGGTGTGCCTGGCCCCGCCCCCAGGTGTGCCTGGCCCCGCCCTCACCTGGTACCGGGGGTCTCAGGTGTGCCTGGCCCCGCCCTCACCTGGTAGCGGGGGTCCTCGGGGTGCACGGCCACGGCCTCGTCCCCCAGCATCGTCTCCAGGCGCGTCGTGGCCACCACGAGCTCGGCGTCCTCGCCCGGCCCTGGGGCCACAGCGGGGACGGGGTCACCCCGGGACCCCCGGGAGCCCCCAGACCCCAGAGAGACCCCAGAGACCCCACAGGGACCCCAGGGACCCCCCAGACCCACAGAGACCCCCCCACAGGGACCCCCCAAACCCCCAGAGAGACCCCAGAGGGACCCCAGAGACCACACAGGGACCCCCCCCAAACCCCCAAAGACCCCAGAGGGACCCCAGAGACCCCACAGGGACCCCACAGACCCACAGGGACCCCCAAACCCCCAGAGAGACCCCAGAGGGACCCCAGAGACCCCACAGGGACCCCCCCCAAACCCCCAAAGACCCCAGAGGGACCCCAGAGACCCCACAGGGACCCCCCCCAAACCCCCCAAGACCCCAGAGAGACTCCAGAGGGGACACCTCAAACCCCCAGAGAGACCCCAGAGACCCCACAGGGACCCCAGGGACCCCCCAGACCCCACAGGGACCCCCCAAACCCCCAGAGACCCCAGAGGGACCCCAGAGGGACCCCAGTGGGACCCCAAAGAGACCTCAGAGACCCACAGGGACCCCCCCCCAAACCCCCCAAGACCCCAGAGAGACCCCAGAGACCCCACAGGGAACCCTCAAACCCCCAGAGACCCCAGGGAGACCCCACAGGGACCCCAGAGGGACCCCAGGGACCCCACAAGGACCCCCCCAAACCCCCAGAGACCCACAGGGACCCCAGAGAGACCCCACAGACCCACAGGGATCCCCCAAACCCCCCGAGACCCCACAGACCCACAGGGATCCCCCAAACCCCCCGAGACCCCACAGACCCACAGGGACCCCCCAAACCCCCACAGAGACCCGAGAGGGACCCCAGAGACCCCACAGGGACCCCAGAGAGACCCCAGAGACCCACAGGGATCCCCCAAACCCCCCGAGACCCCACAGACCCACAGGGACCCCCCAAACCCCACAGAGACCCCAGAGGGACACCCCAAACCCCAGAGAGGACCCCATGAAGACCCCCCAAGCCCCCCCAGGCCCCCCCATTTACCGGCCCCCTCCAGGGGGTACGCGAAGGCCACCAGCACCCCGAACTCCACGGGCTCCTCGTAGCCCGGCACGCGCAGGAGGGTGCGGCCCCCCAACTCCCGCTTCTCCACCTGGGGGGCAGAGGGACCCCGCTGAGAGCCCGAGACCCCCCCAGACCCCGGTGTGACCCCAAAACCCCACAAAAACCTCCACAGACCCCGGTGGGACCCCAAAACCCCCCAAAAAACTCCACAGACCCCGGTGGGACCCCAAAACCCCCCAAAAAACTCCACAGACCCCGGTGGGACCCCAAAACCACCCACAGACCCCGGTGGGACCCCAAAACCCCCCAAAAAACCTCCACAGACCCCGGTGTGACCCCAAAACCCCCCAAAAAACCTCCACAGACCCCTGTGGGACCCCAAAATCCCCCAAAAACCCCCACAGACCCCGGTGTGACCCCAAAAACCTCTACAGACCCCGGTGTGACCCCAAAACCACCCAGACCCCTGTGACCACCAGGTGTGGGGTGTTTTTGGGGGATGTTTTGGAGGGTGTTTTTCGGGGTGATTTTGGGGGATGTTTTGGAGTGTTTTTGGGGGTCCCAGCACTGATTTTGGGATGATTTTTGGGTACCTCGATGTCAGAGATGGCCGAGCGCAGCGCGCAGCTCCAGTGCCTCGATCCCGGGGGTTTGGGGGATTTTTAGGGTGTTTTGGGGGGTTTTAGGGGCTGTTTTTGGGGGTGATTTTGGGGGATGTTTTTGGGGGTCCCAGCACTGATTTTGGGGTGATTTTTGGGTACCTCGATGTCAGAGATGGCCGAGCGCAGCGCGCAGCTCCACTGCCCCGATCCCGGGGGTTTGGGGGATTTTTGGGGTGTTTTAGGGGCTGGTTTTGGGGGTGATTTTGGGGGATGTTTTGGGGGGTCCCAGCACTGATTTTGGGGTGATTTTTGGGTACCTCGATGTCGGAGATGGCCGAGCGCAGCGCGCAGCTCCAGTGCACGATGCGCCGGCTCCGGTAGATCAGGCCCTGCTCGTGCAGCCTCACGAAGGCCTCAGTCACCGCCCGGCTCATTTTCTTGGGGGGGCAAGGCGGGGTTCAAGGGGGGGCTCAGGGACCCCTCCGGGACCCCCCCCCTATTCCCGCAGCCCCCCACTCACGGGGTCCATGGTGAAACAGGCGCGCTCCCAGTCCATGGAGGCTCCGAGGCGCCGCAGCTGCTGGTAAATGCGGTCGCCCTTCCTGGGGGGAGGGCGAGGTTGTGGGGCTGGGGAGGGGGGGACTCGGGATGGGGAGGGGGCTCGGGATGGGGAGGGGGCTCGGGAGGGGAGGAGGAGGGGGGTAGGGAAGGGCTGGGTCGCTTTGGGGCCGCTGCGGGGTCACTTTGGGGTGCCGTGGGTCACTCTGGGGTCTTTTAGGGGTGGCATGGGTGACTTTGGGGTCGCTTTGGGGTGGCATGGGTGACTTTGGGGTCCTTTTGGGGTCACTTTGGGGTGTCGTGGGTCACTCTGGGGTCTTTTAGGGGTGGCATGGGTGACTTTGGGGTCCTTTTGGGGTCACTTTGGGGTGCCGTGGGTCACTCTGGGGTCTTTTAGGGGTGGCATGGGTGACTTTGGGGTCGCTTTGGGGTGGCATGGGTGACTTTGGGGTCCTTTTGGGGTCATTTAGGGGGGCCATGGATCCCTCTGGGGTCACTTTGGGGTGCCTTGGGTCACTTTGGGGTCACTTTGGAGTGCCATGGGTCACTCTGGGGTCCCTTTGGGGTCACTTTGGGGTGCCATGGGTCACTCTGGGATCACTCTGGGGTCATTTAGGGGCGCCATGGATCCCTCTGGGGTCACTTTGGGGTGCCTTGGGTCGCTTTGGGGTCATTTAGGGGTGTCCTGGGTCACTGTGGGGTCCCTTTGGGGTCACTTTGGGGTGCCATGGGTCACTCTGGGGTCATTTAGGGGTGCCATGGGTCACTCTGGGGTCACTTTGGGGCCCTTTTGGGGTCATTTAGGGGTGTCCTGGGTCACTCTGGGGTCACTTTGGGGTCATTTAGGGGTGCTGTGGGTCACTTTGGGTCATTTAGGGGTGCCATGGGTCCCTTTGGGGTCATTTCGGGGTCATTCTGGGGTCACGCTGGGGTGCTGTGGATGACTCTGGAGTCACTCTGTGGTCACTCTGTGGTCACTCTGGGGTCACTCTGGGGTCACTCTGGGGTCACTCTGGTCACTCTGGGGTGCTGTGGATGACTCTGGAGTCACTCTGGGGTCACTCTGGGGTGCCGTGGATGACTCTGGGGTCACTCTGGGGTCACTGGGGTCACTCTGGGGTCACTCTGGTCACTCTGGGGTGCTGTGGATGACTCTGGAGTCACTCTGTGGTCACTGTGGTCACTCTGGGGTCACTCTGGGGTCACTCTGGGGTCACTCTGGGGTCACTCTGGTCACTCTGGGGTGCTGTGGATGACTCTGGGGTCACTCTGGGGTCACTCTGGGGGGCTGTGGATGACTCTGGGGTCACTCTGGGGTCACTCTGGGGTCACTCTGGTCACTCTGGGGTGCTGTGGATGACTCTGGAGTCACTCTGGGGTCACTCTGGGGTGCCGTGGATGACTCTGGGGTCACTCTGGGGTCACTGGGGTCACTCTGGGGTCACTCTGGTCACTCTGGGGTGCTGTGGATGACTCTGGAGTCACTCTGTGGTCACTGTGGTCACTCTGGGGTCACTCTGGGGTCACTCTGGGGTCACTCTGGGGTCACTCTGGTCACTCTGGGGTGCTGTGGATGACTCTGGGGTCACTCTGGGGTCACTCTGGGGGGCTGTGGATGACTCTGGGGTCACTCTGGGGTCACTCTGGGGTCACTCTGGTCACTCTGGGGTGCTGTGGATGACTCTGGAGTCACTCTGGGGTCACTCTGGGGTGCCGTGGATGACTCTGGGGTCACTCTGGGGTCACTGGGGTCACTCTGGGGTCACTCTGGTCACTCTGGGGTGCTGTGGATGACTCTGGAGTCACTCTGTGGTCACTGTGGTCACTCTGGGGTCACTCTGGGGTCACTCTGGGGTCACTCTGGGGTCACTCTGGTCACTCTGGGGTGCTGTGGATGACTCTGGGGTCACTCTGGGGTCACTCTGGGGGGCTGTGGATGACTCTGGGGTCACTCTGGGGTCACTCTGGGGTCACTCTGGTCACTCTGGGGTGCTGTGGATGACTCTGGAGTCACTCTGGGGTCACTCTGGGGTGCCGTGGATGACTCTGGGGTCACTCTGGGGTCACTGGGGTCACTCTGGGGTCACTCTGGTCACTCTGGGGTGCTGTGGATGACTCTGGAGTCACTCTGTGGTCACTGTGGTCACTCTGGGGTCACTCTGGGGTCACTCTGGGGTCACTCTGGTCACTCTGGGGTGCTGTGGATGACTCTGGGGTCACTCTGGGGTCACTCTGGGGGGCTGTGGATGACTCTGGGTCACTCTGGGGTCACTCTGGGGTCACTCTGGTCACTCTGGGGTGCTGTGGATGACTCTGGGGTCACTCTGGTCACTCTGGGGGGCTGTGGATGACTCTGGGGTCACTCTGGGGGGCTGTGGATGACTCTGGGGTCACTCTGGTCACTCTGGGGTGCCGTGGATGACTCTGGGGTCACTCTGGGGTCACTGGGGTCACTCTGGGGCACGGTCACGCCATCCCCCAGCGGTCAGTGGTCACTCACTCCTCCTTCCAGCGCCACACCTCCTCCAGGAAGGCGTCGCGGCCGAGCTGGTGCCGAGTGACCCCTCGGGAGCGCAGCAGGCGCCGCTCCACGACCACCTGGGTGGCGATGCCGGCGTGGTCACAGCCCGGGGCCCAGAGCGTGGTCAGCCCCCTCATCCTGTTCCTGTGGGGACATCGGGGACACTGGGGTCACTGGGGACATCGGGGTCACTGGGGACACTGGGATCACTGGGGTCACTGGGGTCATTGGGATCACTGGGGACAATGGGGACATTGGGGACACTGGGGTCATTGGGGACACTGGGGTCATTGGGGACATCGGGGACACTGGGGACATCGGGGTCACTGGGGTCATTGGGATCACTGGGGACAATGGGGACATCAGGGTCACTGGGGTCATTGGGGGCACTGGGGTCATTGGGGTCACTGGGGTCATTGGGGGCACTGGGGTCATTGGGGTCATTGGGGTCACTGGGGTCATTGGGGGCACTGGGGTCATTGGGGTCATTGGGACATCGGGGACATTGGGGTCACCGGGGTCACTGGGGTCATTGGGGACATCGGGGACATTGGGGGCACTGGGGTCACTGGGGTCATTGGGGACATCGGGGACACTGGGGTCACTGGGGACATCGGGGTCACTGGGGTCATTGGGGTCACTGGGGACATCGGGGACACTGGGGACACTGGGGACATTGGGGACACTGGGGTCACTGGGGACATCGGGGTCACTGGGGACACTGGGGTCACTGGGGACATCGGGGACACTGGGGACACTGGGGTCACTGGGGACATCGGGGACACTGGGGACATCGGGGACACTGGGGTCACTGGGGACATCGGGGACACTGGGGACATCGGGGTCACTGGGGACACTGGGATCACTGGGGTCACTGGGGACATTGGGGTCACTGGGGTCACTGGGGTCATTGGGATCACTGGGGTCATTGGGGTCATTGGGGTCACTGGGGTCATTGGGGTCACTGGGGTCATTGGGGTCATTGGGGTCACTGGGGTCATTGGGGTCACTGGGGTCATTGGGGACATCGGGGACACTGGGGACATCGGGACACTGGGGTCATTGGGGACATCAGGGACACTGGGGACATTGGGGTCACCAGGGTCACTGGGGTCATTGGGGACATCGGGGACATTGGGGGCACTGGGGTCACTGGGGACATCGGGGACACTCGGGTCACCGGGGACATCGGGGTCACTGGGGACATTGGGGTCACCAGGGTCATTGGGGTCATTGGGGTCACCAGGGTCACTGGGGACATCGGGGTCACTGGGGTCATTGGGGTCACCAGGGTCACTGGGGACATCGGGGACATTGGGGGCACTCCACAGATCCCAGGTGGCCACTAGTGACCATTCAATGGGACACCAGTGGTCACTCCGTGGTCACTCAGGGTCACTGGGTGACCCCAGGTGGTCACTCTGGGTCACTCCCATCCCCGGTGGTCACTCCCCTGTCCCTGGTGGTCACTCTGGGTCATTCCCTGTCCCCAGTGGTCACTCTCTGTCCCTGGTGGTCACTCCCATCCCTGGCGGTCACTCGTGGTCACTCCCCTGTCCCTGGCGGTCACTCCCATTCCCGGTGGTCACTCCCATCCCTGGCGGTCACTCCCACCCCAAGTGGTCACTCGTGGTCACTCCCCTGTCCCTGGTGGTCACTCCCATTCCCGGTGGTCACTCGTGGTCACTCCCCTGTCCCTGGTGGTCACTCTGGGTCACTCCCATCCCTGGTGGTCACTCCCACCCCAGGTGGTCACTCCCACCCCAGGTGGTCACTCGTGGTCACTCCCCTGTCCCTGGTGGTCACTCCCATTCCCAGGGGTCACTCCCACCCCAGGTGGTCACTCGTGGTCACTCCCCTGTCCCTGGTGGTCACTCTGGGTCACTCCCATCCCTGGTGGTCACTCCCACCCCAGGTGGTCACTCGTGGTCACTCCCCTGTCCCTGGCGGTCACTCTGGGTCACTCCCACCCCAGGTGGTCACTCGTGGTCACTCCCCTGTCCCTGGTGGTCACTCTGGGTCACTCCCATCCCTGGTGGTCA
The DNA here is from genome assembly GCF_031753505.1 of Anomalospiza imberbis. Lineage (NCBI taxonomy): Eukaryota > Metazoa > Chordata > Aves > Passeriformes > Viduidae > Anomalospiza > Anomalospiza imberbis. The sequence goes on from NW_027100039.1 coordinate 898,057, forward strand.
CTCCCACCCCAGGTGGTCACTCCCCTGTCCCTGGTGGTCACTCCCACCCCAGGTGGTCACTCCCCTGTCCCTGGTGGTCACTCCCACCCCAGGTGGTCACTCCCACCCCAGGTGGTCACTGGTGGTCACTCCCCTGTCCATGGTGGTCACTCTGGGTCACTCCCACCCCAGGTGGTCACTCCCATTCCCGGTGGTCACTCCCCTGTCCCTGGTGGTCACTCCCATTCCCGGTGGTCACTCCCATTCCCAGTGGTCACTCCCATTCCCAGTGGTCACTCCCACCCCAGGTGGTCACTCGCACCCCAGGTGGTCACTCGTGGTCACTCCCCTGTCCCTGGTGGTCACTCCCATCCCTGGCGGTCACTCGCATCCCCAGTGGTCACTCCTGTCCCCGGTGGTCACTCCCCTGTCCCTGGTGGTCACTTTGGGCCACTCCCACCCCAGGTGGTCACTCCCATTCCCGGTGGTCACTCCCCTGTCCCTGGTGGTCACTCCCACCCCAGGTGGTCACTCCCACCCCAGGTGGTCACTCGTGGTCACTCCCCTGTCCCTGGTGGTCACTCTGGGTTACTCCCATCCCTGGTGGTCACTCCCACCCCAGGTGGTCACTCGTGGTCACTCCCCTGTCCCTGGTGGTCACTCCCATTCCCGGTGGTCACTCGTGGTCACTCCCCTGTCCCTGGTGGTCACTCTGGGTCACTCCCATTCCCAGTGGTCACTCCCACCCCAGGTGGTCACTCGTGGTCACTCCCCTGTCCCTGGTGGTCACTCTGGGCCACTCCCACCCCAGGTGGTCACTCCCATTCCCGGTGGTCACTCCCCTGTCCCTGGTGGTCACTCCCACCCCAGGTGGTCACTCCCCTGTCCCTGGTGGTCACTCCCACCCCAGGTGGTCACTCCCACCCCAGGTGGTCACTGGTGGTCACTCCCCTGTCCATGGTGGTCACTCTGGGTCACTCCCACCCCAGGTGGTCACTCCCATTCCCGGTGGTCACTCCCCTGTCCCTGGTGGTCACTCCCATTCCCGGTGGTCACTCCCATTCCCAGTGGTCACTCCCATTCCCAGTGGTCACTCCCACCCCAGGTGGTCACTCGCACCCCAGGTGGTCACTCGTGGTCACTCCCCTGTCCCTGGTGGTCACTCCCATCCCTGGCGGTCACTCGCATCCCCAGTGGTCACTCCTGTCCCCGGTGGTCACTCCCCTGTCCCTGGTGGTCACTTTGGGCCACTCCCACCCCAGGTGGTCACTCCCATTCCCGGTGGTCACTCCCCTGTCCCTGGTGGTCACTCCCACCCCAGGTGGTCACTCCCACCCCAGGTGGTCACTCGTGGTCACTCCCCTGTCCCTGGTGGTCACTCTGGGTTACTCCCATCCCTGGTGGTCACTCCCACCCCAGGTGGTCACTCGTGGTCACTCCCCTGTCCCTGGTGGTCACTCCCATTCCCGGTGGTCACTCGTGGTCACTCCCCTGTCCCTGGTGGTCACTCTGGGTCACTCCCATTCCCAGTGGTCACTCCCACCCCAGGTGGTCACTCGTGGTCACTCCCCTGTCCCTGGTGGTCACTCTGGGCCACTCCCACCCCAGGTGGTCACTCCCATTCCCGGTGGTCACTCCCCTGTCCCTGGTGGTCACTCCCACCCCCGGTGGTCACTGGTGGTCACTCACCAGCGGGCCAGCGTGTCCTGGATGGCCACGGTCAGGGCGTGGCCCAGGTGCAGCGTCCCGGTCACGTTGGGGGGAGGGAGGCACATCACGAACACCCCCCGGGGGTTGGGGGTCTCCAGGGAGCGCTGGGGGAGGGGGCACGGGGGGGTTCAGGGGGGCTGCGGGACCCCCAAGGACCCCCACAAAGACCCCCAGCACAGCCCCAAACCCCCCCAGAGACCCCCAGACCCCCCCAGGACTGACCCAAAGACCCCCAGGACTGACCCAAATCTCCCCAGACCCCCTCAGACCTCCCCAAACCCCCCCAGGACTGACCCAAACCCCCCCAGGACAGCCCCAAATCCCCCCAAAGACCCCAGAACCCCCCAGGACTGACCCAAAGACTCCCAGAGACCCCCCCAAATCCCCCCAGACAACCCCAAAGACCCCCAGGATTGCCCCAAATCCCCCCAGACCCTCCCTAGACTGACCCAAACCCCCCAAAAACCCCCCCAAATCCCCGCAGACCCCCCCAGGACTGCCCCAAACCCCCCCAGAGCCCCCCAGGACTGCCCCAAAGACCCCCAGACCCCCCCAGAATTCCCCCATGACAGCCCCAAAGACCCCCAGACCCCCCAAACCCCCCAGGACTGCCCCAAACCCCCCCAGGTCTGCACCAAACCCCCCCCCCAGGACTACCTCAGATCCCCCCCAAAGACCCCCAGACCCCCCCAGGAATGCCCCAGACCCCCCCAAACTCCCCCAGACCCCCCTAGGATTGCCCAAAACCCCCCCAGACCCCTCCAGGACTGCCCCAAACTTCCCCAGACCCCCCTAGGATTGCCCAAAACCCCCCCAGACCCCTCCAGGACTGCCCCAAACTTCCCCAGACCCCCCTAGGATTGCCCCAAACCCCCCAGGACTACCTCAGACCCCCCCCAAAGACCCCCAGACCCCTCCAGGACTGCCCCAAACTCCCCCAGACCCCCCTAGGATTGCCCCAAACCCCCCCCGAGCCCCCTAGGATTGCCCCAAACCCCCCAGGACTACCCCAGACTCCCCCCAAAGACCCCCAGACCCCTCCAGGACTGCCCCAAACTCCCCCAGACCCCCCTAGGATTGCCCCAAACCCCCCCCGAGCCCCCTAGGATTGCCCCAAACCCCCCCAGGACTACCCCAGACTCCCCCCAAAGACCCCCAGACCCCTCCAGGACTGCCCCAAACTCCCCCAGACCCCCCTAGGATTGCCCCAAACCCCCCCGAGCCCCCTAGGATTGCCCCAAACCCCCCCAGGACTACCCCAGACTCCCCCCAAAGACCCCCAGACCCCTCCAGGACTGCCCCAAACTCCCCCAGACCCCCCTAGGATTGCCCCAAACCCCCCCAGGACTACCTCAGACCCCCCCCAAAGACCCCCAGACCCCCCCAGGATTGCCCCAAACCCCCCAGACCCCCCCAGAGACCCCCACTCACCCCCCATTCGGGCCGGAAGAACCCCTCCTTCTCCCACCAGCTGTACCAGCACCCCCAAACCCCCCCAGGACTACCCCAGACCCCCCCCAAAGACCCCCAGACCCCCCCAGGATTGCCCCAAACACCCCCAGAGCCCCCCAGGACCCCCACAAAGACCCCCAGACCCCACCTAGGACTGCCCCAAACCCCCCCAGAGCCCCCCAGGAATGCCCCAAATCCCCCCAGACCCCACAACCCCCCCCCCAGAGCCCCCCAGGATTGCCCCAAACCCCCCCGGACCCCCCCAAAGACCCCCACTCACCCCCCATTCGGGCCGGAAGAACCCCTCCTTCTCCCACCAGCTGTACCAGCACCCCCAAACCCCCCCAGGACTACCCCAGACCCCCCCCAAAGACCCCCAGACCCCCCAGGACTGCCCCAAATCCCCCCGGACCCCCCCAAAGACCCCCACTCACCCCCCATTCGGGCCGGAAGAACCCCTCCTTCTCCCACCAGCTGTACCAGGCCGCCTCCACGTAGCCGGGGCTGTAGCTCTCGGGGAGGGGCCCCCCCACATCTGGGGAGGGGTCCCAGGGAGGGGGGAGAAACAGAGGTCAGACCCCCCCCCCAATACCCCCAGGACACCCCCCCCACACAAAATCCTCTGTGCCCCCCACAAATTCACCCCCAGACCCCCCACAAACCCTCCCAAGACCCCCCCAAATCCTCCTGACACCCCCCAAAAGCCCCCCCAAAAGCCCCAAGCCCCCCCCCAGACCCCCCCCAAACCCTCCCAAGACCCCCCCAAATCCTCCTGACACCCACCAAAAGCCCCCAAGCCCCCCCAAACCCTCCTGACACCCCCAAAAGCCCCCCCAGACCCCCAAGCCCCCCCAGACCCCCCAAATCCTCCCAAGACCCCCCCAAATCCTCCTGACACCCCCCAAAAGCCCCCCCAAAAGCCCCCCCCAGACCCCCCAAATCCTCCTGACACCCCCCCAAAGCCCCCCCAAGCCCCCCCAGACCCCCTCAAACCCTCCCAAGACCCCCCCAAATCCTCCTGACACCCCCCCAAAAGCCCCCCCAGACCCCCCAAGCCCCCCCAGATCCCCCAAATCCTCCTGACACCCCCCAAAAGCCCCCCCAAGCCCCCCCTAGACCCCCCCAAACCCTCCCAAGACCCCCCCAAATCCTCCTGACACCCCCCAAACCCTCCCAAGCCCCCCCAAACCCTCCCAAGACCCCCCTAAATCCTCCTGACACCCCCCAAAAGCCCCCCAAGCCCCCCCAGACCCCCTCAAACCCTCCCAAGACCCCCCCAAATCCTCCTGACACCCCCCCAAAAGCCCCCCAGACCCCCCAAGCCCCCCCCAGATCCCCCAAACCCTCCCAAGACCCCCCCAAATCCTCCCAAGACCCCCCCAAATCCTCCCAAGACCCCCCCAAATCCTCCTGACACCCCCCCAAAAGCCCCCCCAAGCCCCCCCTTACCCTTCTTGCAGCCGGGGGGGGTGGGGGTCTCGTAGCGCAGCCCCTGCAGCTCCCGCCGGGCCCGGCTGGGCTTGGCCTTGGCCTTGGCTTGGGCCTGGGGGGGGGGGGTTGGGGGGCGTCAGGGACCCCCGGAGACTCACGGGGACCCCCAGAGAGACCCCCACCCACCCAGGAGCCCCCCCGTCACCTGCAGCTCCCGGTTT
>NW_027100039.1:903049-946774 GCF_031753505.1 Anomalospiza imberbis
GGTCCCAGGCGGGTTTTGGGGCGGGTTCGGGGGTCCCAGGGTCAGTGTTGGGGGTCCCAGGTGCGTTTCAGGCGGGTTTGGGGTTCCCAGGTGTGTTTCGGGCGGGTTCAGAGATCCCAGGTGGGTTTGGGGCGGGTTCGGGGGTCCCAGGTGGGTTTGGGGCGGGTTTGGGGGTCCCAGGCGGGTTTGGGGCGTGTTCGGGGGTCCCAGGCGGGTTTGGGGCGGGTTCGGGGGTCCCAGGCGGGTTTGGGGCGGGTTCGGGGGTCCCAGGTGGGTTTGGGGGTGGTTTTGGGGCGGGTTCGGGGGTCCCAGGTGGGTTTTGGGCGGGTTCGGGGGTCCCAGGCGGGTTTGGGGGTGGTTTTGGGGCGGGTTCGGGGGTCCCAGGTGGGTTTGGGGCGGGTTTGTGGTTTCCAGGTGGTTTTGGGGTGGGTTCGGGGGGTCCCAGGCGGGTTTGGGGCAGGTTCGGGGGTCCCAGGCGGGTTTCGGGGTGGTTTTGGGGCGGGTTTGGGGGTGCCAGGTGGGTTTGGGGGTGGTTTTGGGGCGGGTTCGGGGGTCCCAGGCGGGTTTGGGGCGGGTTCGGGGGTCCCAGGCGGGTTTGGGGGTGGTTTTGGGGCGGGTTCGGGGGTCCCAGGGCGGGTATTTTTTCGGGGTGGTTTTGGGGCAGGTTCGTGGGTCCCAGGCGGGTTTGGGGGTGGTTTTGGGGCGGGGTTCGGGGGTCCCAGGCGGGTTTGGGGGTGGTTTTGGGGCGGGTTCGGGGGTCCCAGGCGGGTTTCGGGGTGGTTTTGGGGCGGGTTTGGGGGTCCCGGGTGGGTTTGGGGCGGGTTCGGGGGTCCCAGGCGGGTTTCGGGGTGGTTTTGGGGCGGGTTCGGGGGTCCCAGGCAGGTTTCAGGCAGGTTTGTGGTTCCCAGGTGGGTTTGGGGCGGGTTTGGGGGTCCCAGGCGGGTTTGGGGTGGGGTCGTGGTTCCCAGGTGGGTTTGGGGCGGGTTCGGGGGTCCCAGGCGGGTTTGGGGCGGGTTCGGGGGTCCCAGGCGGGTTTCGGGGTGGTTTTGGGGCGGGTTCGTGGTTCCCAGGTGGGTTTGGGGCGGGTTCGTGGGTCCCCAGGTGGGTTTGGGGCGGGTTCGGGGGTCCCAGGTGTGTTTCGGGATGGGTTCGGGGGTCCCAGGTGTGTTTCGGGATGGGTTCGGGGGTCCCAGGTGGGTTTGGGGCGGGTTTGGGGGTCCCAGGCGGGTTTTGGGGCGGGTTCGGGGGTCCCAGGGTCAGTGTTGGGGGTCCCAGGTGCGTTTCAGGCGGGTTTGGGGTTCCCAGGTGTGTTTCGGGCGGGTTCAGAGATCCCAGGTGGGTTTGGGGCGGGTTCGGGGGTCCCAGGTGGGTTTGGGGCGGGTTTGGGGGGTCCCAGGCGGGTTTGGGGCGTGTTCGGGGGTCCCAGGCGGGTTTGGGGCGGGGTTCGGGGGTCCCAGGCGGGTTTGGGGCGGGTTCGGGGGTCCCAGGTGGGTTTGGGGGTGGTTTTGGGGCGGGTTCGGGGGTCCCAGGTGGGTTTTGGGCGGGTTCGGGGGTCCCAGGCGGGTTTGGGGGTGGTTTTGGGGCGGGTTCGGGGGGTCCCAGGTGGGTTTGGGGCGGGTTTGTGGTTTCCAGGTGGTTTTGGGGTGGGTTCGGGGGTCCCAGGCGGGTTTGGGGCAGGTTCGGGGGTCCCAGGCGGGTTTCGGGGTGGTTTTGGGGCGGGGTTTGGGGGTGCCAGGTGGGTTTGGGGGTGGTTTTGGGGCGGGTTCGGGGGTCCCAGGCGGGTTTGGGGCGGGTTCGGGGGTCCCAGGCGGGTTTGGGGGTGGTTTTGGGGTGGGTTCGGGGGTCCCAGGCGGGTTTGGGGCGGGTTCGTGGTTCCCAGGCGGGTTTGGGGTGGTTTTGGGGCAGGTTCGTGGTTCCAGGCGGGTTTGGGGCGGGTTCGGGGGTCCCAGGTTGGTTTCGGGGTGGTTTTGGGGTGGGTTCGGGGGTCCCAGGTGGGTTTGTGGCGGGTTCGGGGGTCCCAGGCGGGTTTGGGGCAGGTTCGGGGGTCCCAGGCGGGTTTCGGGGTGGTTTTGGGGCAGGTTCGTGGTTCCCAGGTGGGTTTGGGGCGGGTTCGGGGGTCCCAGGCGGGTTTGGGGCGGGGTTCGGGGGTCCCAGGCGGGTTTTGGGGCGGGTTCGGGGGTCCCAGGCGGGTTTGGGGCGGGTTCGGGGTGGGTTCGAGGGGTCCCAGGTGGGTTTGGGGCGGGTTTGGGGGTCCCAGGCGGGTTTGGGGCAGGTTCGGGGGTCCCAGGCGGGTTTCGGGGCGGTTTTGGGGCGGGTTCGTGGTTCCCAGGTGGGTTTTGGGCGGGTTCGGGGGTCCCAGGTGGGTTTCGTTTGCCGGCCCAGGCCATGGAGCAGCTCTCGGACCACCCGTACTCGCGGCTGGCGCTGCCCGACGACCCCGCCGGGAATTGCGTGTTCTCGCGCCCGGGGGGGCTCCCGGGGGGGGTCCTGCTGCACCGGGGCCCCGAGGAGTTCCCGCGCAGCCAGAAGGTGGGCGTGGCCTGGGTGTGGCCTGGGCGTGGCCCGGGCGTGGCCCGGGCGTGGCCAAAACCGGGCAGGGCTCAACAAAGTGATGTTCTGAGTGGGTGGGGCCGGAAAGGGCGGGGCTAAAGGGGGTGTGGCTGTGGGGAGGAGCCATGGCGGGGCGTGGCCACGTTCGGACACACCCCTCAACCCCGCGTCCCGCCCCCCCAGGCGTTCCAGAAGGTTCCGGGGGTGTCGCTGGTGCCGCTGGACCTGAGCGAGGCCGCCAAGGTGGGCGGGGCCCTGAGCTCCTGCTGCGTCCTGCTGTGGGCGCGGCCGGGTGGGCGTGGCCAGCCCTGACCACGCCCTCTCACCCCACCGGTGCTCACCCCCCCACCCCATTTTTTTTAGCTCCACCCCCAACCCCACCCCCACTCCCGGCCGCCGCCCCTCCCCCTTCTGCCTTAAGGAGGCGACCGAATTTCCAAAAAAAAGAGAAAAAAAACGAAAAAAAAAAAGTTCGTTTTAATTAATTCAATAATTAACGATTTCCTCTCTGCGGGGGAGGGGCGGGGCGCGTGCAGGGGTGGGGGAGGGGCGGGGTGGGGGAGGGGGTCACAGCGCCCAGGGCAGGCGGAAGGCCTGGGGGGGGGAGGGGCGTGCAGTGCGAGGCCTCGAAGTTCTGCAGGTGCTTCTGGGCCTGGGGGAGGGGCGGCGGGAGGGGCGTGGTCAGCGCCGGGCCACGCCCACCGGCCACACCCACCCACCCCGCCCGCACTCACCAGGTACAGCGCCAGCTGCCGGCGCTGGGCGGGGCTCAGCTCCTCACCTGCGGGGGCGGGGCCAATGTCAGGGGTGCGGCCACGCCCAGCCTCTGATTGGTTCCTCTACCCGACCCGGCAGCCAATCCCCTAGCGGCTCCTCCCACCGCTGCCACAGCCCTGCTCTCCCATTGGCTGCTCCCAGCCGCGCCCCGGCCCCGCCCCGGCCCCGCCCTGACCCAGGCTCCAGGGGAACGGGGGGCTCCGGTCGCCCGCGAAGGCCTCGAGCTGCTCCCGGCACCAGCCCTCGTCGGCGGGGGCAGCGACGGAGAACCGCGCCTGCCGAAATCATGGGGGGGGAAAATTCGGGGGTCAGAGCGGGGAAATGGGGAGTGGGAAACCGAAAATGGGGAGGGGGAACCCAAAAATGGGGAGAGGGAGCCCAAAAACGGGGATTAGAACCCAAAAATGGGGAGAGGGAACCCAAAAATGGGGAGGGGGAACCCAAAAATGGGGATTAGAACCCAAAAATGGGATTTAGAACCCAAAAATGGGGAGAGGGAACCCAAAAATGGGGAGAGGGAACCCAAAAATGGGGAGAGGGAACCCAAAAATGGGGATTAGAACCCAAAAATGGGGATTAGAACCCAAAAATGGGGAGGGGGAACCCAAAAATGGGAAGGGGGAATGCAAAAACGGGGATTAGAACTCAAAAACGGGGAGAGGGAACCCAAAAATGGGGATTAGAATTCAAAAATGGGGAGGGGGAACCCAAAAATGGGGATTAGAACCGAAAAACAGGGAGAGGGAACCCAAAAATGGGAGAGGGAACCCAAAAATGGGTATTAGAACCCAAAAATGGGGATTAGAACCCAAAAACGGGGGAGAGGGAACCCAAATACGGGGAGGGGGAACCCAAAAACGGGGAGGGGGAACCCAAAAATGGGGATTAGAACCCAAAAATGGGGAGAGGGAACCCAAAAATGTGGATTAGAACCCAAAAATGGAGATTAGAACCCAAAAATGGGGAGAGGGAACCCAAAAACGGGGAGAGGGACCCCAAAAATGGGGATTAGAACCCAAAAAAGGGAGAGGGAACCCAAAAATGGGGATTAGAATCCAAAAATGGGGAGAGGGAACCCAAAAACGGGGAGTGGGAATGCAAAAACGGGGATTAGAATTCAAAAACGGGAGAGGGAACCCAAAAATGGGGATTAGAATCCAAAAATGGGGAGAGGGAACCCGAAAACGGGGATTAGAATCCAAAAATGGGGAGAGGGAACCCAAAAATGGGGATTAGAACCCAAAAATGGGGAGAGGGAACCCAAAAACGGGGAAAGGAAATCCAAAATTGGGGATTAGAACCCAAAAATTGGGGGGGGGGGTCACACCCGGGATTGAGGGGTCACGCAGAATTTGGGGGGGGGGGTCACATGGAATTTGGGGGTGTCACGGAATTTGGGGGGGTCACAGAGAATTTGGGGGGCATCACACACAGAATTCGGGGAGGTTCACACGGAATTTGGGGGGTCACACACAGATTTTGGGGGGGTCACGCAGAATTTGGGGGGGGTCACACCCGGAATTTGGGGTGTCACACACAATTTGGGGTGTCATACACCATTTGGGGGGTCACACGCAGAATTTGGGGAGTCACAAGCAGATTTTGGGGAGTCACACCCGGAATTCGGGGGGGTCACACCTGGAATTCGGGGGGGGTCACACAGATTTCGGGGGGTCACACACAATTTGGGGGGTCACACCCGGAATTCGGGGGGTCACACACAGATTTTGGGGGGTCACACCCAGAATTTGGGGGGTCACACCCGGAATTCAGGGGGTCACACAGATTTCGGGGGGTCACACACAATTTGGGGGGGGTCACACGCAGATTTTGGGGGGTCACACGCAGATTTTGGGGGGTCACACGCAGAATTTGCGGAGTCACAAGCAGATTTCGGGGGGTCACACAATTTGGGGGGTCACCCAGGTTTTGGGGGTCACACAATTTGGGGGGTCACACCCGGAATTCGGGGGGTCACGCAGGTTTTGGGGGTCACACAATTTGGGGGGTCACACCCGGAATTCGGGGGGTCACACCCGGAATTTGGGGGGGTCACACCCGGAATTTGGGGGGTCACACAGAATTTGGGGGGTCACACGCAGAATTTGGGGGGTCACACCCGGAATTCGGGGGGTCACACAGATTTCGGGGGGTCACACCCGGAATTTGGGGGGTCACACCCGAAATTCGGGGGGTCACGCAGGTTTCGGGGGTCACTCACTCTCCTCCTCGGGGGTCGCCGCCTCCAGCCACTCCCGCACCGCCCGCAGCCCCTCGTCCACCACGATCTTGGGGTACCTGGGGGGAAACGGGGGGGTCAGAGCCCCTCACGGAGCCCCCAGACTCACCTGGGACCCCCCAAACCTCCCAGGGACCCCCCCAAACCCACCTGGGACCCCCCAGTCTCACCTGGGACCCCCCAAACCCACCTGGGACCCCCAAACCTCCCAGGGACCCCCCCCAGACCCACCTGGGACCCCCCAAACCCACCTGGGACCCCCCCAAACTCACCTGGGACCCCCCCAAACCCCATCCAGGACCACCCCAAACCCCCTCAGGACACCCCCAGCACCCCCCAAACCCCACCCAGGACCCCCAACACCCCCCCCCAGGACCCCCCCAAACCCCCCCAGGACCCCCAACACCCTCCCCAGAACACCCCCAGGACCCCCCAAAACCCCCCAGGACCCCCCCAAACCCCACTCAGGACTCCCCAGGACCCCCCAAACCCCACCCAGGACCCCCAACACCCCCCCAGAACACCCCCAGGACCCCCCCAAACCCCCTCAGGACACCCCCAGGACCCCCCAAAACCCCCTCAGGACCCCCCAAACCCCACCCAGGACCCCCAACACCCACCCCAGAACACCCCCAGGACCCCCCAAACCCCCCCCCAGGACCTCCCCAAACCCCCTCAGGACACCCCCAGCACCCCCCAAACCCCACCCAGGACCCCCAAAACCCCCCCCCAGGACCCCCCCAAACCCCCCCAGGACCCCCAACACCCCCCCCCCAGAACACCCCCAGGACCCCCCAAAACCCCCCAGGACCCCCCAAACCCCACTCAGGACCCCCCCAAACCCCCTCAGGACACCCCCAGCACCCCCCAAACCCCACCCAGGACCCCCAACACCCCCCCCAGAACACCCCCAGGACCCCCCCAAACCCCACCCAGGACCCCCAACACCCCCCCCCAGAACACCCCCAAACCCCCTCAGCACTCCCCAGGACCCCCCAAACCCCCCCAGGACCCCCCAAACCCCACCCAGGACACCCCCAACACCCACCCCAGAACACCCCAGGACCCCCCAAACCCCCCCAGGACCCCCCAAACCGCCCCCAGCCCCCCGTGTCCCACCGGTGCTGCAGCAGCCTCAGCAGCAGGTCGTTGCCGCGGTTGGAGGCGATGTCATCGGGGACCCTGCGGGGTGGGGGGGTCTCAGGGGGTCCTGGGGGGGGGGGTCCCAGGGTGTTTGGGGGGGTCCTGAGGGACATTGGGGGGTCCTGAGGGAATTTGAAGGGGCCTGGGGGGGTCCTGGGGGACTTTGGGGGGGTCCTGAGGGGATTTGAAGGGTCCTGGGGGGGTCCTGTGGGGGTCCTGGGGGACATTGGGGGGGGTCCTGAGGGGATTTGAAGGGTCCTGGGGGGGTTCTGGGGGACTTTGGGGGGGTCATGAGGGGATTTGAAGGGTCCTGGGGGGGTCCTGGGGGACTTTGGGGGGGTATTGGGGACATTGGGGGGGTCCTGAGGGGATTTGAAGGGTCCTGGGGGGGTCCTGGGGGACTTTGGGGGGGGTCCTGGGGGACATTGGGGGGGGTCCTGAGGGGATTTGAAGGGTCCTGTGGGGGTCCTGAGGGGGTTTGGGGAGGTCCTGGGGGCCTTTGGGGGGGTCCTGGCGGGGTTTGAGGAATCCTGGGGGGTGTTTGGGGGGTCCTGACAAAGGTTTGCAGGTCCTGGGGGGGTTTGGGGGGTCCTGGGGAGTGCGGGGGGGTCCCCAGGGGAGGTCCTGGGGGACTTTGGGGGGGGGTTCTGGCGGGGTTTGAGGAGTCCTGGGGCATCTGCAGGGGGTTTGGGGGGTCCTGGGGGAATTTGAGGGGTCCTGGGGGATTTTGGGGGGGTCCTGGGGGAATTTGAGGGGTCCTGGGGGATTTTGGGGGAGTCCAGGGGGGTCTTTGTAGGGTTTGGGATTACCTGAGAGAGTTTGAAGGGTCCTGGGGGGGTCCTGGGGGCGTTTGGGGGGCCCTGGGGGGGTTTGGGGGGTCCTGGGGCATCCTGAGGGGGTTTGGGGGTGGCCCTGGGGGACTTGGGGGGGGTCTGGGGGCTCCCCGGGGGTGTTTTTTGGGGTGGGGGGGTCGCTCACGTGGTGGTGATGATCTCGTCCTTGGTCCTGCGCACCAGCAGCACGGGGCCCTGGTACCTGGGCGGGGGGTGGCGGTGGGATTTTGGGGGGGGAGGGAGGTTTTGGGGGTCCCCCCCTGCCGTGTGTGTATTTTGGGGAGGGGTCCCCGGCAGGCGTGGTGGGGTAGGGGGGTGGTCCGTACCTGCAGAGCTGCTCGGCGTTGTTGAGGTTCAGGTGCTCCCGCACCGTCTGCGTCACCAGGTCCCCTGAGACGGGGCGGGGGGGCTCAGGGGTCAGAGTTGGGGGGGGGGGGGGAGGATTTTGGGGGGGTCCCGGGGGGTTTTGGGGGGCGGGGGGGGGGGGTGGGGGTAGGGGGAGGGCACTCACGCCAGCTGCGGGGCAGCACCTTCAGGGCCAGGGGCACGAGGTCGTCGAAGGAGGCGTCGAGCACCAGCCCCCCCAGCTCGGGGTAGGACATGGCGGCCCAGGTGGCTTTGGGGGGGAGGGGCGGGGTCAGGGGGACCCCCCCTCGAGGGGGAGGGGGGGGGTTGGGGGAGGGGGGACCCCCCCCATACCCCCTCCCCCACCCCACACACACACAGGGAGCTCAGAGCCGCTCCTCAAGCGTTGGGGGGCAGGGGTTGGTCCCCGGCGCCGTAACGCCCCGAGCCCAGGGCTCCCAGTGCTCCCAGTAACCCCCAGTGCTCCCAGTAACCCAACCCTGATCCCAGTGATCCCAGTAACTCCCAGTAACCCAGCCCCGAGCCCAGGGCTCCCAGTGCTCCCAGTAACCCCCAGTGATCCCAGTGCTCCCAGTAACCCCCAGTAACCCCAGTAACCCAACCCTGATCCCAGTGATCCCAGTAACTCCCAGTGCTCCCAGTAACCCAGCCCCGAGCCCAGGGCTCCCAGTGCTCCCAATAACCCCCAGTAACCCCAGTGCTCCCAGTAACCCCCAGTAACCCCAGTAACCCAACCCTGATCCCAGTGATCCCAGTAACTCCCAGTGCTCCCAGTAACCCAGCCCCGAGCCCAGGGCTCCCAGTAACTCCCCGTGATCCCAGTGCTCCCAGTAACCCAGCCCCGAGCCCAGGGCTCCCAGTAACCCCCAGTGCTCCCAGTAACCCCCAGTGATCCCAGTGCTCCCAGTGCTCCCAGTAACCCAACCCTGATCCCAGTGCTCTCAGTAACTCCCAGTGCTCCCCAGTAACCCCCAGTGCTCCCAGTAACCCAACCCCGAGCCCAGTGCTCCCAGTAACCCCCAGTGACCCAACCCCGAGCCCAGGGCTCCCAGTAACCCAACCCTGATCCCAGTGCTCCCAGTAACCCCCAGTAACCCAACCCCGATCCAGTGCTCCCAGTGACCCCCAGAATTCCCAGTGACCCCCAGTGATCCCAGTCCCTCCCAGTCCCCCCCCATTCCCCCCCAATCCTCTCCCAGCCCCCCCAATCCTCTCCCAGTGCCCCCCAGTCCCCCCCATTCCCCCCCAATCCTCTCCCAGTCCCCCCCAATCCTCTCCCAGTGCCCCCCAGTGCCCCCCAGTCCCCCCAGTCCGTCCCAGTTTGCCCAGTTACCGGTGAAGCCCCCGATGGACCAGGCGTACAGGACGATGCTGGGGGGGGCGAAGCGCAGCCGCTGCAGCGCGAAGCGAATCACCACGTCCATGGCGTTGGCCTCACTCTGGGGCAGGGGCACCCCCTGGGGAAGGGGCCGAGGGGGGTCAGGGGACCCCCAAAAACCGCCCCAGCACCCCAAAAAACCCCCCAGCACCCCCAAAAATCCCCAGCCTCAGGGGACCCCCAACCCCCCCCCCAAATCCCCCCAGCACCACGTCCATGGCGTTGGCCTCGCTCTGGGGCAGGGGCACCCCCTGGGGAAGGGTCCGGGGGGGGTCAGGGGACCCCCAAAAACCGCCCCAGCACCCCAAAAAACCCCCCCAGCACCCCAAAAAATCCCCCAGCCTCAGGGGACCCCCAAAACCCCCCCCAAATCCCCCCAGCACCACATCCATGGCGTTGGCCTCGCTCTGGGGCAGGGGCACCCCCTGGGGAAGGGGCCGGGGGGGGTCAGGGGACCCCCAAAAACCGCCCCAGCACCCCAAAAAAACCCCCAGCACCCCCAAAAATCCCCCAGCCTCAGGGGACCCCCAAAACCCCCCCCAAATCCCCCAATTCCCCCCAGCACCACATCCATGGCGTTGGCCTCGCTCTGGGGCAGGGGCACCCCCTGGGGAAGGGTCCCGGGGGGGTCAGGGGACCCCCAAACCCCCCCCCAGCACCCCCAAAAACCCCCCAGCACCCCCAAAAATCCCCCAGCCTCAGGGGACCCCCAAAACCCTCCCCAAATCCCCCCCCAAATCCCCCCAGCACCACGTCCATGGCGTTGGCCTCGCTCTGGGGCAGGGGCACCCCCTGGGGAAGGGGCCGAGGGGGGTCAGGGGACCCCCAAAAACCGCCCCAGCACCCCAAAAAACCCCCCAGCACCCCCAAAAATCCCCAGCCTCAGGGGACCCCCAACCCACCCCCCAAATCCCCCAATTCCCCCCAGCACCACGTCCATGGCGTTGGCCTCGCTCTGGGGCAGGGGAACCCCCTGGGGAAGGGTCCGGGGGGGGTCAGGGGACCCCCAAAAACCGCCCCAGCACCCCAAAAAACCCCCCAGCACCCCCAAAAATCCCCCAGCCTCAGGGGACCCCCAAAACCCTCCCCAAATCCCCCCAGCACCACGTCCATGGCGTTGGCCTCGCTCTGGGGTCTGAAATGGGGGGGGTCAGGGGTCCCCAAAATTCCCCAACCCCCCCCTGGACCCCCCCAAACCCCACCCGGACCCCCCAAAACCCCCCCAGAGCCCCCGGGACCCCCGAACTCACGGTGCTGCCGCCGAAGCCGGGGTGGTTCCAGCCCAGGACCGAGTACCCGGCTGGGGGGGACATGTGGGGGTCACGCTGGGGCCGGGGGGGTCCCCCAAAAATGGGGAGGGGGGCAGCAGCAACCCCCCCAAAATCTGCAGAGATCTCAGAGAGACCCCCCGGCCCCTCCCCAGAACGAGGTGGTGCAGGCCAGGGAGCCCCCCCTGGGAGAGATGGAACGGTCCAGAAAGAAAATCCCCCCAAAATCTAAATCACCCCAAAATTTTAATCACCCCAAATCTGACCAAAATCCCCCCCAAAATCCAATCCCCCCAAAATCCAAATCACCCCCAAAATCAAACACACCCCAAAACTGACCAAAATCCCCCCCAAAATCCAAATCACCCCAAAATCACACCCCAAATCTGACCAAAATCCCCCCCAAAATCCAAATCACCCCAAAATCTAAATCACCCCAAATCTGACCAAAATCCCC
This sequence comes from Anomalospiza imberbis, assembly GCF_031753505.1. Classification (NCBI taxonomy): domain Eukaryota; kingdom Metazoa; phylum Chordata; class Aves; order Passeriformes; family Viduidae; genus Anomalospiza; species Anomalospiza imberbis. The sequence continues at coordinate 914,061 of NW_027100039.1, forward strand.
CCCAAAATCCAAATCACCCCCAAATTCAAATACACCCCAAAACTGACCAAAATTCCCCCCAAAATCTAAATCACCCCAAAATTCAAATCACCCCAAAATCCAAATCACCCCAAAATCAAACACACCCCAAAACTGACCAAAATCCCCCCCAAAATCCAAATCACCCCAAAATCTAAATCACCCCAAATCTGACCAAAATCCCCGCCAAAATCCAAATCACCCCAAATTCAAATACACCCCAAAACTGACCAAAATTCCCCCCAAAATCTAAATCACCCCAAAATTCAAATCACCCCCAAAATCCAAATCACCCCAAAATCAAACACACCCCAAAACTGACCAAAATCCCCCCCAAAATCCAAATCACCCCAAAATCCAAATCACCCCAAAATCTAAATCACCCCAAAATCCAAATCACCCCAAAATCTAAATCACCCCAAATCTGACCAAAATGCCCCCCCAAATCCAAAATCCCCCAAAATCCAGATCACCCCAAAACCCAAAACACCCCAAATCCGACCCAAAACCCCCTGACCCAAAGGGGCAGTTTTGGGGTCCCAGGGTCACTTTTGGGGTCCCAGGGGCAGTTTTGGGGTCCTGGATCAGTTTTGGGGTCCTGGATAAGTTTTGGGGTGCCAGGGGCAGTTTTGGGGTCCCAGGGTCACTTTTGGGGTCTGGGGTCACTTTTGGGGTCTGGAGTCACTTTTGGGGTCCTGGGGTCACTTTCGGGGTCCCAGGGGCAGTTTTGGGGTCCCGGATCAGTTTTGGGGTCTGGGGTCACTTTCGGGGTCCCAGTGGCAGTTTTGGGGTCCCAGGGGCAGTTTCGGGGTCCCGGATCAGTTTTGGGGTCCTAGGATCAGTTTTGGGGTCCCAGGGGCAGTTTTGGGGTTCCGGGGTCACTTTTGGGGTCCCGGATCACTTTTGGGGTCCCGGATCAGTTTTGGGGTCCCAGGATCACTTTTAGGGTCCCGGGGTCACTTTTGGGGTCCCCGGATCAGTTTTGGGGTCCTAGGATCAGTTTTGGGGTCCCAGGGGCAGTTTTGGGGTTCCGGGGTCACTTTTGGGGTTCCGGGGTCACTTTTGGGGTTCCGGGGTCACTTTTGGGGTCCCGGATCAGTTTCGGGGTCCCCCTCGTACCCTCCAGGGGCGTGGACAGACACCCGACCTCGTAGAAGCCGGCGTTGCCCTCGCAGCAGATCACCTGTGGGGACACGGGGGTCAGAGCCCCCCGACCCCCAAATCCTCCCGGGACCCCCAAACCCCCTGGGACCCCAAAACCACCCGGGACCCCCAAACCCCCCCTGGGACCCCCCAAAACCACCCTGGATGCCAAAACCGCCCCTGGGAACCCCCAAACCCACCCGGGACCCCCAAAACCACCCGGGACCCCAAAACCACCCGGGACCCCCAAACCCCCCCTGGGACCCCCCAAAACCACCCTGGATGCCAAAACCCGCCCCTGGGAACCCCCAAACCCACCCGGGACCCCCAAAACCACCCGGGACCCCAAAACCACCCGGGACCCCCAAACCCCCCCTGGGACCCCCCAAAACCACCCGGGACCCCAAAAACCCCATGGGAACCCCAAAACCACCCGGGACCCACCAACCCCCCCTGGGACCCCCCAAACCCACCCTGGATCCCAAAACCGCCCCCTGGGAACCCCAAACCCCCCTGGGACCCCCCAAACCCACCCTGGATCCCAAAACCCCCCTGGGAACCCCAAAACCGCCCCTGGGACCCCCAAACCCCCCTGGGACCCCCAAACACCCCCGGGACCCCCAAAACCCCCCCTGGGACCCTCCAAAACCACCCGGGACCCCCCAAAACCCCCCTGGGACCCCCAAAACCACCCCTGGGACCCCCCCAAAACCCCCCTGGGACCCCCAAAACCGCCCCTGGGACCCCCCAAAACCACCCGGGACCCCAAAAACCCCATGGGAACCCCAGAACCACCCCTGGGACCCCCAAACCCCCTGGGACCCCCCAAACGCACCCTGGATCCCAAAACCGCCCCTGGGAACCCCAAAACCGCCCCTGGGAACCCCAAAATCCCCCTGGGATCCCCCAAAACCACCCCTGGGACCCCCAAACCCCCTGGGATCCCCAAACCCCCCCTGGGACCCCCCAAAACCACCCATGGGACCCCCCCAAAACCCCCCCTGGGACCCCCCAAAACCACCTCTGGGAACCCCAAAACCACCCCTGGGACCCCCCCAAAACCCCCTGGGACCCCCAAAAACCGCCCCTGGGAACCCCAAAATCCCCCAGGGATCCCCAAAAACCGCCCCTGGGACCCCCCAAAGCCCCCCGGGACCCCCAAAACCCCCCCTGGGACCCCCAAAACCCCCCCTGGGACCCCCCCAAAACCCCCCTGGGACCCCCAAACCCCCCCTGGGACCCCCCAAAACCACCCGGGACCCCAAAACCACCCGGGACCCCCCAAACCCCCCCTGGGACCCCCCCAAAACCACCCGGGACCCCAAAAACCCCATGGGAACCCCAAAACCACCCGGGACCCACCAACCCCCCCTGGGACCCCCCAAACCCACCCTGGATCCCAAAACCCCCTGGGAACCCCAAAACCGCCCCTGGGACCCCCAAACCCCCCTGGGACCCCCAAACACCCCTGGGACCCCCCCAAAACCACCCGGGACCCCCCAACACCCCCCTGGGACCCCCAAAACCACCCCTGGGACCCCCCCAAAACCCCCTGGGACCCCCAAAACCACCGCGGGACCCCCAAAACCGCCCCAGGGACCCCCAAAACCGCCCTTGGAACTCCCTAAACCCCCCCTGGGACCCCCAAAACCGCCCCTGGGACCCCCAAAACCGCCCCTGGGATCCCCAAAAACCACCCGGGACCCCCAAAACCACCCGGGACCCCCCAAAGCCCCTGGGACCCCCCAAAACCACCCTGGACCCCCAAACCCCCCTGGGACCCCCAAAAACCACCCGGGACCCCCCAAAACCCCCCTGGGACCCCCAAAAACCCTCTGGGACCCCCCCAAAATGCCTCTGGGACCCCCCAAAACCCCCCGGGGCCCCCCCAAAACCCCCCCCAAAACCCTCTGGGACCCCCCAAAATGCCCCTGGGACCCCCCAAAACCCTCTGGAACCCCCCCAAAACCACCCGGGACCCCCCAAACCCCCCCCGGGACCCCCCAAAATCCCCCTGGGACCCCCAAAAACCACCCGGGACCCCCAAAACCACCCGGGACCCCCCCCCAAAACCCCCCCTGGGACCCCCAAAACTGCCCCAGGGACTCCCTAAACCCCCCCTGGGACCCCCCAAAATCCCCCTGGACCCCCCAAAAACCCCCTGGGACCCCCAAAACCCTCTGGGACCCCCCCAAAACCCCCCTGGGACCCCCCCAAAACCACCCGGGACCCCCAAAACCCCCCCTGGGACCCCCCAAAACCCCCCTAGGGACCCCCAAAACTGCCCCAGGGACTCCCTAAACCCCCCCTGGGACCCCCCAAAATCCCCCTGGGACCCCCCCAAAACCCCCCTAGGGACCCCCAAAACCCCCTTGGGACCCCCAAAACCCTCTGGGACCCCCCCAAAACCCCCTGGGACCCCCCCAAAACCACCCGGGACCCCCAAAACCCCCCCTGGGACCCCCCAAAACCCCCCTAGGGACCCCCAAAACTGCCCCAGGGACTCCCTAAACCCCCCCTGGGACCCCCCCAAAACCCCCCTGGGACCCCCCCAAACCCCCCCTGGGACCCCCAAAACCGCCCCTGGGACCCCCCAAAGCCCCCCGGGACCCCCAAGGCCCCTGACCAGGGTGTCCCCGCGGGGTCGCGCCCGCGCCGGTCGATGACCATGGCGTCGATCTCGTTGCCGTCGCAGGCCACCAGCTTGGCCCGCTGGCCACCGAACTGCGGGGGCACCCCGGGGTCACCGGGGTCACCTCGGGGTCACCCCGGGGTCACCGGGGACACATTGGGGTCACCGGGGTCACATTGGGGTCACCCCGGGGTCACTGAGATCATCCTGGGGTCACCCTGGGGTCACTCAGGGGTCACTGGGATCATCTTGGGGTCACCCTGGGGTCACCCAGAGGTCACTAGGGTCACCTTGGGGTCACTGGGATCATCTTGGGGTCACCCGGGGTCACTGGGGACACATTGGGGTCACCCCGGGGTCACTGGGGTCACCCCGGGGTCACCAGGGACACATTTGGGTCACCCCGGGGTCACCCTCGGGTCACTGGGGTCACCTCGGGGTCACCCCGGGGTCACTGGGGGTCACCTCGGGGTCACTGGGGTCATCTTGGGGTAACCTTGGGGTCAATCAGGGGTCACTGGGGTCACCTCGGGGTCACCCAGGGGTCACTGGGGTCATCTTGGGGTCACCCTGGGGACACCTCAGGGTTGCCCAGGGGTCACTGGGATCATCTTGGGGTCACCGGGGACACACTGGGGTCACCTTGGGGTCACCCTGGGGTCACCCCGGGGTCACTGGGGACACACTGGGGTCACCTCAGGGTCACTGGGGTCACCCCGGGGTCACTGGAGTCATCTTGGGGTCACCCCGGGGTCACCTCAGGGTCGCCCAGGGGTCACTGAGATAATCTTGGGGTCACCCTGGGGTCACCTCGTGGTCACTGGGGTCACCCCGGGGTCACTGGGGTCACCTCGGGGTCACCCAGGGGTCACCTCGGGGTCACCCCGGGGTCACCTTGGGGCGATTCCGAGGGGATTTTGGGGTCCGGGGGCAATTCTGGGGTCACCGGGGGGAGACTGGGGCGGTTCTGGGGTCATTTCGGGGTTCAGGGGAGGTTTTGGGGTTACTTGGGACATTTTTGGGGTTACTTGGGACATTCCGAAATATTTGGGGATATTTTGGAACATTTAAAAATATTTTAAGATATTTTGGAACATTTAGGGTTATTTAAAGATATTTTAGGATATTTTAGAATATTTCGGGATATTTTGGGATATTTATTTTGGGTTATTTAAGGATATTTTAGAATATTTTGGGATATTTTGGGATACTTTAGGAATATTTTGGGATATTTTAGGAATATTTTGGGATATTTTGGGAATATTTTGGGATATTTCGGGATGTTTTTGGGGGTCCCACCTGCTCGACGAGCCGCGCCTGGCCCTGCAGCAGGGCGGGGCCGATTTGGGATGTCTCAGGGACATTTTAGGAATATTTTGGGATATTTTGGGATATTTCAGGAATATTTTAGGGAATATTTTGGGATATTTTGGGATGTGTTTTTGGGGTCCCACCTGCTCGACGAGCCGCGCCTGGCCCTGCAGCAGGGCGGGGCCGATTTGGGTAATTTCAGGGATGTTTTGCGATGTGTCAGGGACATTTTAGGAATATTTTGGGATATTTTGGGATATTTTGGGATATTTCGGGATGTTTTTGGGATATTTTGGGGGTATTTCGGGATGTGTTTTTGGGGTCCCACCTGCTCGACGAGCCGCGCCTGGCCCTGCAGCGGGGCGGGGGACGATTTGGGTAAGTTCAGGGACATTTCAGGAACATTTTGGGATATTTTAGGAATATTTTGGAATATTTTAGGAATATTTTGGGATATTTCGGGATATTTTAGGAATATTTTGGGATATTTTAGGAATATTTTGGGATATTTTAGGAATATTTTGGGATATTTTGGGATATTTTGGGATATTTTAGGAATATTTTGGGATATTTTAGGAATATTTTGGAACATTTTGGGATATTTCGGGATCTGTTTTTGGGGTCCCACCTGCTGGACGAGCCGCGCCTGGCCCTGCAGCAGGGCGGGGCCGATTTGGGTAATTTCAGGGATGTTTTGCGATGTCTCTGAGACATTTTGGGATATTTTAGGAATATTTTGGGATATTTTGGGATATTTCGGGATGTTTTTGGGATATTTTGGGATCTGTTTTTGGGGTCCCACCTGCTCGACGAGCCGCGCCTGGCCCTGCAGCAGGGCGGGGCCGATTTGGGTAATTTCAGGGATATTTTGGTATGTGTCAGGGATATTTTAGGAATATTTTGGGATATTTCGGGAATATTTTGGGATATTTCGGGATGTGTTTTTGGGGTCCCACCTGCTCGACGAGCCGCGCCTGGCCCTGCAGCAGGGCGGGGCCGATTTGGGTAATTTCAGGGATATTTTGGGATGTGTCAGGGATATTTCAGGAATATTTTGGGATATTTCGGGAATATTTTGGGATATTTTTGGAACATTTTGGGATATTTTGGGATGTGTTTTTGGGGTCCCACCTGCTCGACGAGCCGCGCCTGGCCCTGCAGCAGGGCGGGGCCGATTTGGGTGATTTCAGGGATATTTTGGGATGTGTCAGGGATATTTTAGGAATATTTTGGGATATTTCAGGAATATTTTGGGGTATTTTGGGATGTTTTTGGGGTCCCACCTGCTCGACGAGCCGCGCCTGGCCCTGCAGCAGGGCGGGCAGCAGCGCTCGCTGCAGCAGCCGCACGGAGCCCGGGAACAGCATCCGCCGGCCCAGGGTGTGCGCCAGGAGCAGCCTGGGGCGGGGCAGGGGCGGGGTCAGGGACACGCCCAGGGGAGGGGTCAGTGACACACAATAGGGTGGGGTCAGCGGGACACGCCCAGGGGCGGGGTCAGTGACACACAGCAGGGTGGGGTCAGAGACATGCCCAGGGAGGGGTCAGTGGGACACGCCCAGGGTGTGGTCAGTGTGACACGCCCAGGGGAGGGGTCAGAGGGACACGCCCAGGGGCGGGGTCAGAGGGACACGCCCAGGGCGGGGCCAGTGGGACACGCCCAGGGGTGGGGTCAGAGACACGCCCAGGGGCGGGGTCAGAGGGACACGCCCAGGGGAGGGGTCAGGGAGACACGCCCAGGGGAGGGGTCAGAGGGACATGCCCAGGGGGAGGGGTCAGAGACACGCCCAGGGTGTGGTCAGGGGGACACGCCCAGGGGGTGTGGTCAGTGGGACACGCCCAGGGGAGGGGTCAGAGGGACACGCCCAGGGGAGGGGTTAGCGGGACACGCCCAGGGGAGGGGTCAGTGGGACACGCCCAGGGGAGGGGTCAGAGGGACACGCCCAATGGTGGGGTCAGTGGGACACGCCCAGGGGAGGGGTCAATGGGACACGCCCAGGGGAGGGGTCAGTGGGACACGCCCAGGGGAGGGGTCAGAGGGACACGCCCAATGGTGGGGTCAGCGGGACACGCCCAGGGGAGGGGTCAGAGGGACACGCCCAGGGGAGGGGTCAGAGGGACACGCCCAATGGTGGGGTCAGCGGGACACGCCCAGGGGAGAGGTCAGAGGGACACACCCAGGGGTGGGGTCAGAGACACGCCCAGGGGAGGGGTCAGAGGGACACGCCCAGGGTGTGGTCAGTGGGACACGCCCAGGGGAGGGGTCAGAGACACACCCAGGGTGTGGTCAGAGGGACACGCCCAGGGGCGGGGTCACCAGTCCCATCCATCCCCCCACCACACCCAGTTTCTTCCCACCCTGACCACACCCCCTTAGGCCACACCCTCCGCCCCACCCATATGGGCTGACACCCCACCCTCATTCTGCAGTGGCCCCGCCCCTCCCCCGAGCCCCACCCACACAAAGCCCCGCCCACGCCGGCCCCACCCACCTGGCGAGGGCGCACGGAAGCTTCCGGAGCGCCCCCAGGAGCCCCCGGGAGCCCCCCCGGGGCCGGGGCGGGGCCTGGAGCAGCGGCACCGCCCGGGCGCCGCCCCTGCAACCGACAGGGGTCAGGGTTTGGGGGGTCCCGGGGGGGAACTGGGGGGTCCCGGGGAGCTTTTTGGGGGTCCCAGGGGCTTTTTTTGGGGTCCCAGAGAGATTTTTGGGGGTTCCCAGCAGGTTTTGGGGGTCCCATGCAGATTTTTGGGGTCCCAGGGAGATTTTTTTGGGGTTCCCGGCAGGTTTTAGGTGTCCCAAGGAGAATTTTGGGGCTCCCAGAGAGATTTCTGGGGTCCCTGAGAGAATTTTTTGGGGTTCCCCGGCAGGTTTTAGGGGTCCCAAGGAGAATTTTGGGGTCCCAGGGAAATTTTTAGGGTCCAGGGAGATTTTTTTGGGGTTACTGGAAGGTTTTAGGGGTCCCGAGGAGATTTTCTAGGCTCCCAGAGACATTTTTGGGGTTCGCAATGAGATTTTTTTGGGGGATCCTGGCAGGTTTTTGGAGTCCCCATGCAGATTTTTGCGGGTCCCAGGGAGATTTTTGGATATCCCACTGGTTTTTTTGGGCACCCCAAGGAGGTTTTTTGGGTACCCCAGAGGAATTTTGGGCACCCCAGAGGGATTTTGGGCACCCCAAGGAGATTTTTTGGGTACCCCAGAGGAATTTTGGGCATCCCAAGGAGGTTTTTTGGCTCCCCCAAAGGACTTTTGGGCACCCCAGAGATATTTTGGTTACCCCAAGGAGGTTTTTTGGGCACCCCAGTAGTTTTTTTTGGGTACCCCAGAGAGATTTTGGGTACCCCAGAGTGATTTTGGGCACCCCAAGGAGGTTTTTTGACCCAAGGAGGTTTTTTGACCACCCCAGTATTTTTTTCTGGGTACCCCAGAGGGATTTTGGGCACCCCAAGGAGGTTTTTTGGGCACCCCAGTATTTTTTTTGGGGTACCCCAAAGAGATTTTGGGCACCCCAGAGGGATTTTGGGCACCCCAAGGAGGTTTTTTGGGCACCCCAGTATTTTTTTTGGGTACCCCAGAGGAATTTTGGGCACCCAAAGGTATTTTGGGCACCCCAAGGAGGTTTTTTGGCCACCCCAGTATTTTTTTTTGGGTACCCCAGAGGGATTTTGGGCACCCCAAGGAGGTTTTTTGGGCACCCCAGTATTTTTTTTGGGGTACCCCAGAGAGATTTTGGGTACCCCAGAGGGATTTTGGGCACCCCAAGGAGGTTTTTTGGGCACCCCAGTGTTTTTTTTGGGCACCCAGAGAGATTTTGGGCATCCCAAGGAGGTTTTTTTGGCCACCCCAGTGTTTTTTTTGGGTACCCCAGAGGGATTTTGGGCACCCCAAGGAGGTTTTTTGGGTACCCCAGAGGAATTTTGGGCACCCCAGAGGGATTTTGGGCACCCCAAGGAGGTTTTTTGGGCACCCCAGTATTTTTTTTGGGTACCCCAGAGAGATTTTGGGTACCCCAGAGGGATTTTGGGCACCCCAAGGAGATTTTTTGGCTCCCCCAGAGGAATTTTGGGCAGCCCAGAGGGATTTTGGGCACCCCAAGGAGATTTTTTGGGTACCCCAGAGGAATTTTGGGCACCCCAAGGAGATTTTTTGGGTACCCCAGAGGAATTTTGGGCACCCCAGAGGGATTTTGGGCACCCCAAGGAGGTTTTTTGGGTACCCAGAGGAATTTTGGGCATCGCAAGGAGGTTTTTTGGCTCCCCCAAAGGACTTTTGGACACCCCAGGGATATTTTGGTTACCCCAAGGAGGTTTTTTGGGCACCCCAGTGTTTTTTTTTGGGCACCCAGAGGGATTTTGGGCACCCCAAGGAGGTTTTTTGGCCACCCCAGTATTTTTTTCTGGGTACCCCAGAGGGATTTTGGGCACCCCAAGGAGTTTTTTTGGGCACCCCAGTAGTTTTTTTTGGGTACCCCAGAGAGATTTTGGGCACCCCAGAGGGATTTTGGGCACCCCAAGGAGGTTTTTTGGGCACCCCAGTGTTTTTTTTGGGCACCCAGAGGGATTTTGGGCACCCCAAGGAGGTTTTTTTGGGCACCCCAGTGTTTTTTTTGGGCACCCAGAGGGATTTTGGGCACCCCAAGGAGATTTTTTGGGCACCCCAGTGTTTTTTTTGGGCACCCAGAGGGATTTTGGGCACCCCAAGGAGGTTTTTTGGGCACCCACAGGAATTTTGGGCACCCAGAGGGGATTTTGGGCACCCCAAGGAGGTTTTTTGGGCACCCCATTGTTTTTTTTGGGCACCCAGAGGGATTTTGGGCACCCCAAGGACGTTTTTTGGGGCACCCCAAGAGGTTTTTTGGCTCCCCCAGAGGGATTTTGGGCACCCCAAGGAGGTTTTTTTGGGCACCCCAGTATTTTTTTTGGGTACCCCAAAGGAATTTTGGGCACCCAAAGGTATTTTGGCACCCCAAGGAGGTTTTTTGGGCACCCCAGTGTTTTTTTTGGGGTACCCCAGAGGAATTTTGGGCACCCCAAGGAGGTTTTTTGGGCACCCCAGTAGTTTTTTTTGGGTACCCCAGAGATTTTGGGTACCCCAGAGTGATTTTGGGCACCCCAAGGAGGTTTTTTGGGCACCCCAGTATTTTTTTTTTGGGCACCCAGAGAGATTTTGGGCACCCCAAGGAGGTTTTTTGGGTACCCCAGTGGTTTTTTTTTGGGCACCCAGAGGAATTTTGGGCACCCCAAGGAGGTTTTTTGGGCACCCCATTGTTTTTTTTTGGGCACCCAGAGGGATTTTGGGCACCCCAAGGAGGTTTTTTGGCCACCCCAGTATTTTTCTTTGGGTACCCCAGAGGGATTTTGGGGCGCCGGGCGCTCTGACCAGGCGGGGCCGGCGCTGTCCCAGCGGAAGTCCACGGGCCAGCTGCGGAAGTCGAAGGTGTAGAGGCCGAGTTTGCGCTGGGGGGAGGGGCAGAACAGACACCTGAGACCCCCCCCAGACCCCTCGGGGGTCCCCCCAGTGTCCCCCCCGCCCGAGGTGTGCCCCCCACCCCCGTCCCACCTTGCTCTCGGCGCTGCCCGAGCGGTGGCTCTCCTCCAGCACGGCGATGAACTCCACGTACTGGGGGTTGCTCCAGCGGCCCAGCCCTGGATTTGGGGGGGCACAGGGGCTCGTGAGGGGCTCGGGGGGGGGTCCCCCGAGGGTCCCCAAAGCCCCCTCACCTCGCAGGCAGGCCACGCCGGCCAGCAGCAGCCCCAGGGTGGCGGCGCAGTGGGACAGGGGCACCACGCGGGACATGGTCAGCAGGCCTGGGGGAGAGAGGCAAGAACGGCGTGAAAATAAGCCAAAAAAACAGCCCAAAACACCCCAAAATACCCCAAAACAGCCCAAAATACTCCAAAAACAGCCTAAAACAGCACAAAATACCCCAAAACAGCCCAAAATACCCCAAAAAACAGCCTAAAACACCCCCAAAACAGCCTAAAATACCCCAAAAACAGCCTAAAGCACCCCAAAAACAGCCTAAAACAGCCCAAAAAACAGCCTAAAACCAGCCCAAAACACCCCAAAAATAGCCCAAACCATGCGGGACATAGTCAGCAGGCCTGGGGAGAAAGGCAAGAACGGCGTGAAAATAACCCAAAAAACAGCCCAAAACACCCCAAAAAACAGCCAAGAACACCCCAAAATGCCCCAAAACACCCCAAAAACAGCCTAAAACCAGCCCAAAGCACCCCAAAAATAGCTCAAACCACGCGGGACTTGGTCAGCAGGCCTGGGGAGAGAGGCAAGAACGGCGCGAAAATAACCCAAAAAACAGCCCCAAACACCCCCAAAACAGCCTAAAACAGCCCAAAATACCCCAAAACAGCCTGAAATACCCCAAAACCAGCCTAAAACAGCCCAAAACCAGCCTAAAACACCCAAAAAAACAGCCCCAAATCCCTCCCCAAATCCCCCTCAAATCCCCCTGAGCCCCCCCAAATCCCCCCTCAAGGCCCCCCAGCCCCTCAAATCCCCCCCAAATCCCCCCCCAAATCCCACCCAAATCCCCCTCAAATCCCCCAGCCCCACAAATCCCCCCCCAAATCCCCCCCAAATCCTGCCCAAATCCCCCTCAAATTCCCCCCAAGCCCCACAAATCCCCCCAAATCCCCCTCAAATCCCCCCAGCCCCCTCAAATCCCCCCCCAAATCCCACCCAAATCCCCCTGAGCCCCCCCAAATCCCACCCAAATCCCCCTCAAATATCCCCCAGCCCCACAATTCCCCCCCCCAAATCCCCCTCAAAGCCCCCCCAAGCCCCACAAATCCCCCTCAAATCCCCCCCAAATCCCACCCAAATCCTGCCCAAATCCCCCTGAGCCCCCCCAAATCCCCCTCAAATATCCCCCAGCCCCACAATTCCCCCCCAAATCCCCCTCAAAGCCCCCCCCAAGCCCCACAAATCCCACCCAAATCCCACCCAAATCCCCCTGAGCCCCCCCAAATCCCCCCCAAATCCCCCTCAATTCCCCCCCAGCCCCACAAATCCCCCCAAATCCCCCCCAAAGCCCCCCCCAAATCCCCTCAAATCCTCTTCAAATCCCCCCCAAATCCCACCCAAATCCCCCTGAGCCCCCCCAAATCCCCCCCAAATCCCCCACAGCCCCACAATTCCCCCCAAATCCCCCCCAAATCCCCCACAGCCCCACAATTCCCCCCAAATCCCACCCAAATCCCCCTCAAATATCCCCCATCCCCACAATTCCCCCCAAATCCTGCCCAAATCCCCCTGAGCCCCCCCAAATCCCCCCCAAATCCCCCACAGCCCCACAATTCCCCCCCAAATCCCACCCGAATCCCCCCCAAGCCCCACAAATCCCCCACAAATCCCACCCAAATCCCCCCAAATCCCACCCAAATCCCCCCCAAGCCCCACAAATCCCCCCCAAATCCCCCCCAAATCCCACCCAAATCCCCCTCAAAGCCCCCCCGGCCCCACAAATCCCCCCCAAATCCCCCCCAAATCCCCGCTGAGCCCCCGCGTGCGCCCACCTTTGCGGTACAGGGTAGAGCAGGGCCAGGGGCGAGGCGTAGCACGAGATGGACCAGAGCACCGAGGCCTGCGGGACCCCCGCGCTGAGACCCCCGGGAAGCGGGGCGCAGCGGGGCAGCGCGGGCGAGGTCGGGGCCATTGGGGGGAAATTCGGGGGGAATTTTGGGGAGAAACTGGGGGAATCCGGGGGGGATTTGGGGGAAATTGGGGAGATCTGGGGGAAATACGGGGGAAATTTGGGGAAATTTGGGGATGTTTTGGAGAATTCGGGGGAAATTTAGGGGAATTTAGGGGAAATCGGGGAGATTTGGGGGAAATACAGGGGAATTTAGGGCAAATTTAGGGAAATTTTGGGATATTCGGGGGAATCCGGGGGAAATTTGGGGGGATTTGGGGGAAATCGGGGAGATTTGGGGGAAACACGGGGGAATTTTGGGGAAATCTGGGGGAATTTAGGGAAATTTGGGGATGTTTTGAAGAATTCAGGAGGAAATTTGGGGGGGATTTGGGGGAAATATGGGGGAATTTGGGGGAAATACGGGGGAATTTAGGGGAAATTTAGGGGAAATCGGGGAGATTTGGGGGAGATTTGGGGGAAAATTTGGGATGATTTGGGGGAAATTTGGGGGAATTTGGGGGAAATCGAGGAGATTTAGGGGAAATTTGAGGGAATTTAGGGAAATTTGGGGGATATTTGGGGAAATTTGGGGATATTCGGGAGAATTTAGGGGAAATTCGGGGGGATGTGGGGGAAATACGGGGGAAATTTAGGGAAATTTGGGGGAATTTAGGGAAATTTGGGGATATTCAGGAGAATTTAGGGGAAATTTGGGGGAAATCGGGGAGATTTGAGGGAAATACGGGGAATTTGGGGGATATTTGGGGGAAGTTGGGGAAATTCGGGGGAAATTCGGGGGAAATTCGGGGGAATTCGGGGAAATTGGGGGGAAATTCAGGGGAAATTCAGGGAAATTCGTGGAAATTCGGTGGAATTGGGGAAATTCGGGAGAAATTCAGGGGAAATTCGGGGGAATTCGGTGGAATGGGGGAAATTCGGGGGAAATTGAGGGGAAATTCAGGGAAATTCGGTGGAATTGGGGAAATTTGGGGGAAATTCAGGGGAAATTCAGGGAAATTCGGGGGAATTCGTGGAAATTCGGTGGAAGTCGGGGGAAATTCAGGGGAAATTCAGGGAAATTCGGGGGAATTCGGGGAAATTCGGTAGAAGTGGGGAAATTCGAGGGAAATTCAAGGGAAATTCAGGGAAATTCGTGGAATTGGGGAAATTCAGGGAAATTCGGGGGGAAATTCAGGGAAATTCGGGAAATTCGGGGGAATTCGTGAAATTCGGTGGAATTGGGGAAATTCGGGGGAAATTCAGGGGAAATTCGGGGAATTCGGTGGAATTGGGAAATTCGGGGGAAATTCGGGGGAATTCGTGGAAATTCGGTGGAATTGGGGAAATCGGGGGAAATTCGGGGGAATTCGTGGAAATTCGGCGGAAGTGGGGAAATTCGGGGGAATTCAGGGGAGGATCCATGGGAATTGGGGGAAATTCGAGGGAAACTGAGGAAGACTGGGGGAAATTTTGGGTTAATTCTGCGGAACCCGGGGAAGCCGCGGGCGGGCCGCGCTCACCAGCGCCAGGACGCTGTCCGTGTGCTTCTCCAGCCCCCGCGGTTGGTAGTACGAGTCCTGCGGGGGCACCGGGGGGCACCGGGGGTCAGCGCGGGGCCCGGGGACGGCAGCGCGGCCCCGCCGTTCCCATGGGCAACCGCGCCGCGCGGCCCCGCGCCTCACCCAGGGCCCGGCTCCCCGCGGTCGCTGCGGCGGCCGCCGCCCCCGGGGCTCCCTCGGGCGCGCCGGGCAGGCGGGGCCGGTGGACCCGGTAGAGCCGCGGGCCCAGGACGCAGCTGAGGAGCTTCGCCATGACGGCGGCGCCGGAAGTGGCGGCGCTTCCGGGAATAGGCGCTTCCGGGGCGGGGCCAGCGGCGGTGGAGACTGATAGGCCACGCCCATGTGGGGGTTGTCATGGGGACGGGGCGGACAAGATGGCGGCGCTGCCATGGAAACATGGGCGGGACAAGATGGCGGCGCTGCCATGGGAACAGGGGCGGGACAAGATGGCGGCGTTGTCATGGGAACAGGGGCGGGACAAGATGGCGGCGTTGCATGGAAACACGGGTGGGGAAGATGGCGGCGCTGCCATGAGAACGAGGGTGGGACAAGATGGCGGCGTTGCCATGGGAACAGGGGGCGGGACAAGATGGCGGCGTTGCCATGGAAACACGGGTGGGGAAGATGGCGGCGCTGCCATGAGAACGAGGGTGGGACAAGATGGCGGCGTTGCCATGGGAACAGGGGTGGGACAAGATGGCGGCGTTGCCATGGGAACGAGGCGGGCCTGCGAGAAAAGGCCTCGAAATGCCCCAAAAGCGGCGGAAATCGCCCCAAAATTCAGCGCGCGGGGCGGGAATGGGGCAAAGGGGCCCCAAAACCGGCTGGAGTTGACCCAGAACAGCGACGCCAAAGCCGCTCCGGAATGCACCAAATCCCCCCAAAATTCCGCAAAATTGGTCCGGAACGACCCCGAAACCTGCCTAAAACAGCTCTGCGCACCCCAAACGCTCCAAAGCACCTGAAATCCTTCAAAACCACTTAAATTACCCCAAATCCTCCCAAAACCACCCAGGAATGACCGAAAATGCCTAAATCACTGCAAAATGACCCAAACCCAGCCCCAAGCGCCCCAAAGGCCTCGATTGGCTCCTAACAGCTCAGGCTGTCCCAAATTCCCCCAAACCAACCCAAAACGCCCCAAACCAGCCCAAAACCAGCCTGAACTACCCCAAAACCACCCAAAACCACCCCAAACCCGCCCAAAACCACCCCAAAACTGCCCAAATTGCCCCAAATCTGCCCAAACCCACCCAAAACCACCCCAAAACCACCCAAAACCACCCCAAAACTGCCCAAACCACCCCAAAACAGCCCCAAAACTGCCCAAAACCGCCCAAATTGCCCAAATCTGCCCAACCCACCCAAAACCACCCCAAAACCACCCAAAACCACCCAAAACTGCCCAAACCACCCCCAAACAGCCCCAAACTGCCCAAAACCACCCAAATTGCCCCAAATCAGCCCAAAAACACCCAAAACCACCCCAAACCGCCCCAAAACCACCCAATTTGCCCCAAATCAGCCCAAAACCTACCAAAACGCCTGAAAATCAGCCAAAACACCCAAAACCACCCCAAAACCACCCCAAACCACCCCAACTGCCCCGAACTGCCCAAATTTCCCCAAATCCGCCCAAAACCACCCCAAAACCGCCCAAATTTCCCCAAATCTGCCCAAAACCACCCAAAACCACCCCAAACCCGCCCAAACCACCCCAAACCGCCCCAAAACCACCCAAATTGCCCCAAAACCCCCGCCCAAAACCACCCCAAACCGCCCCAAAACCGCCCAAATTGCCCCAAATCTGCCCAAAACCACCCAAAACCGCCCAAATTGCCCCAAATCAGCCAAAACCACCCCAAACCACCCCAAAACCGCCCCAAACCGCCCCAAAAGCCGCGCGCCCCAAGAAGAGGCGGGATCGGCGGATTTCAGCCCAAATCTCTTTCGGGGGGCGCGGGGGGCGGGGGTTGGGGGTCCGGGGGTCTCGGGGGCGCTCAGCGGATCGTCTTCACGGGGCTCTTGAAGTTGCTGGCGGCCTGGAGCTGCAGCTGGTACGCCATGGGGTGGATCTTGAACCCGTAGAGCCTGCGGGGAAAAACGGGGATTTCGGGAAAAATTGGGGACTTTGGGGGGAAACGGGGAACGGGGGGGAATGGGGAATTGGGGGGGAAAATGGGGATTTGGGGGGAAATGGGGATTTGGGGGGGAAATGGGGATTTGGGGGAAATGGGGATTTGAGGGAAAATGGGAATTGGGGAAAATGGGGATGTTGGGAAAACAGGGATTTGGGGGAAAAGGGGGATTTGGGGGAAAATGGGGATTTGGGGGAAATGGGGATGTTGGAAAACAGGGATTTGGGGGGAAAATGGGGATTTGGGGGGAAATGGGGAACTGGGGAAAAGTTGGGGATTTTGGGGGGAAATGGGATTTGGGGGGGAAAATGAGGAATTGGGGGGAAAATGGGGATTTGGGGGGAAATGGGAATTGGGGAAAATGGGGAACTGGGGAAAAGTTGTGGATTTTGGGGGGAAATGGGGAATTGGGGAAATGAGGAATTGGGGGGAAATGGGGATTTGGGGGAAAATGGGGAACTGGGGAAAAGTTGGGGATTTTGGGGGAAATGGGGATTTGGGGGGGAAAAATGAGGAATTGGGGACAAAATGGGGGTTTGGGGGGAAATGGGGAATTGGGGAAAATGGGGATGTTGGGAAAACAGGGATTTGGGGGAAAATGGGGATTTGGGGGGAAACGGGGAACGGGGGGGAAATGGGGAATTGGGGGGGAAATGGAGAATTGGGGGGGAAAATGGGGATTTGGGGGAAAATGGGGATTTGGGGGGGAAATGGGGATTTGGGGGAAAATGAGGAATTGGGGGGGAAATGGGGATTTGGGGGGAAAATGGGGAATTGGGGATTTGGGGGGAAAATGGGGATTTGGGGGGAAATGGGGATTTGGGGGAAAATGGGGATTTGGGGAAAATGGGGAATTGGGGGGGAAATGGGGATTTGGGGGGGAATGGGGAATTGGGGAAAAAATGGGATTTGGGGGGAAACGGGGAACAAGGGGGAAATGGGGAATTTGGGGGGAAATGGGAACTGGGGAAAAGTTGCGGATTTTGGGGGGAAATGGGGAATTGGGGGGAAAATGGGGATTTGGGGGACAAAAATGGGGGTTTGGGGGAAATGGGGAATTGGGGAAAATGGGATGTTGGGAAAACAGGGATTTGGGGGGAAAATGGGGATTTGGGGGAAACGGGGAACGGGGGGGAAATGGGGAATTGGGGGGGAAATGGGGAATTGGGGGGAAATGAGGAATTGGGGGAAATGGGGATTTGGGGGGAAATGGGGAATTGGGGAAAAAATGGGGATTTGGGGGAAACGGGGAACAAGGGGAAATGGGGATTTGGGGGGAAATGGGGATTTGGGGGAAAATGGGGATTTGGGGGAAAATGGGGATTTGGGGACAAAATGGGGGTTTTGGGGGGAAATGGGGAATTGGGGAAAATGGGGATGTTGGAAAACAGGATTTGGGGGAAAATGGGATTTGGGGGGAAACGGGGAACGGGGGGGAAATGGGGAATTGGGGGGAAATGGGGAATTGGGGGGGAAAATGGGGATTTGGGGGAAAATGGGGATTTGGGGGGAAAATGAGGAATTGGGGGAAATGGGGATTTGGGGGGAAATGGGGATTTTGGGGGGGAATTTGGGGATTTGGGGGAAACGGGGAACTGGGGGGAAATGAGGATTTGGGGGGAACATGGGGATTTGGGGGAAAAGGGGAACTGGGGAAAAGCTGCGGATTTTGGGGGGAAATGGGGAATTGGGGGGAAAATGGGGATTTGGGGGAAATGGGGAATTGGGGGGAAATGGGGATTTGGGGGGATAAATGGGGATTTTGGGGGGAAATTTGGGGATTTGGGGAGAAAATGGGGATTTGGGGGAAATTTGGGGATTTGGGGGAAAATGGGGATTTGGGGGGAAATGAGGATTTGGGGGAAAATTGGGGATTTTGGGGAAAAATTGGGGATTTTGGGGAGAAAAATGGGTATTTGGGGGAAAATTGGGGATTTTGGGGGGAAGTGGGAACTGAGTGGAAAAACGGCGGTTTTGGGGGAAATGGGATTTTTGGAAAACGGGGAATTGGGGGGAAAATGGCGAATTGGGGGAAAAAATGGGGAACTGGGGAAAATGGGGATTTGGGGGAAAAAACAGTGGTTTTGGAGAAGGGGGATTTGGGGAATCACTTCTTGTGCTCATTTTCCCTGGGTTTTTTGGGGTGGTTTCCCTGATTTTATTCTCATTTGCCCGTTTGGTTTTTTCCCATTCCCATTTGGTTTTTTGTGCTCATTTCCCCGTTTTTTGTGCTTGTTTTCTTTGGGGTTTTTGGGGTCATTTCCTGGTTTTTTAGGTTCATTTTTTTCCGGGTTTTTCGTGGCCATTTCCCCATTTCCTGTGCTCGCTTTCTTTGCGTTTTTTGGGGTAATTTCCCTGTTTTTTTCTACTTGTTCCCACTCGGTTTTTTGGGGTCGTTTCCCTGTTTTTTGAGTTCATTTCCCCTAAGTTTTTTCGGGTCACGTCCCTTTTTTTATCCTCATTCCCCCATTTTTCCCCACTCGCTTTCCTCCAGCTTTTTGCGCTCATTTCCCCGTTTTTCCTACTTATTCCTACCGGCTATTTTCGCGTTTTTTCCCTGTTTTTTTGGGTCGCTTCCCCGTTTTTCTCCTCATTCCCCGTTTCCCCGCTCGCTTTCCCCGCGCTGGCTTCCCCCGACCCCGGCACCGTTCCTGACTGGTTTTTTTTTTGTTTTTTCTGGTCTCTTTTTTGGGTTTTTCTGGGTTTTTCTGGGTTTTTTTTGGGTTTTTTTGTGGTTTTTCTGTTTTTTTGGGGTTTTTTTTGGGGTTTTTTTGGTTTTTTTTGTTTTTTTGGGGCTCTGACCTGGGCACGAACTGGTTGGCGGGGCGCTTGGGGCGGTACTCGGGGTGCACCATGAAGAGCATGTGCGGGAAGCCGGTGCCGAAGTAGGCGCCGTCGGTGTGGTGGTGCCGCGAGGACTTGGGCGTGTACACGTCCATGCACTTGGGGCAGTAGAGCTTCACCATGGCCTCGCCGGGGATGTCCGACAGCCCTGGGGGGGAATAAACCCCAAATAGATCATCCCCAAAGGACCCCAAACCCAAATAAACCCCGAATAAATCACCCCCAAAGGACCCCAAACCCAAATAAACCCAAATAAATCACCCCCAAAGGACCCCAAACCCAAATAAACCCAAATAAACCAAGCTAAGGGACCCCAAACCCAAATAAACCCTAAATAAATCACACCAAAGGACCCCAAACCCAAATAAATCCAAATAAATTACACCCAAAGGACCCCAAACCCAAATAAATCCAAATAAATTACACCCAAAGGATCCCAAACCCAAATAAACCCCAAATAAATCACCTCCAAAGGACCCCAAACCCAAATAAACCCAAATAAACCAAGCTAAGGGACCCCAAACCCAAATAAACCAAGCTAAGGGACCCAAACCCAAATAAACCAAGCTAAGGGACTCCAAATCCAAATAAACCCCAAATAAATCACCCCCAAAGGACCCCAAACCCAAATAAACCCCGAATAAATCACCCACAAGGGACCCCAAACACAAATAAAAGCAAATAAACCAAGCTAAGGGACCCCAAACACAAATAAACCAAGCTAAGGGACCCCAAACCCAAATAAACCCTAAATAAATTACACCCAAAGGACCCCAAACCCAATAAATCAAGCTAAGGGACCCCAAACCCAAATAAACCCTAAATAAATCACCCCCAAAGGACCCCAAACTCAAATAAACCCCGAATAAATCACACCAAAGGACCCCAAACCCAAATAAACCAAGCTAAGGGGACCCCAAATCCAAATAAACCCTAAATAAATTACAACCAAAGGACCCCAAACCCAAATAAACCCAAACAAACCAACCTAAGGGACCCCCACTCCAAACAAACCCCCCAAAGGGACGTCACAGGAGGTAAAACCCCGAACAAAACCCACCAAGGGACCCCAACCCCAAATAACGCCCCAAAGGAACCCCTCCCCGTCCCTCCCAATCCCCCCAGTGCCTCCCAGTGGCCCCCAGTCCTCCCAGTTGCCCCTAGCCCCCCTCCCAGTGCCCTCCCAGTCCCCCCCAGTGGCCCCCAGTGCCTCCCAGTTGCCTCTAGCCCTCTCCCAGTGCCCCCCAGTCCCTCCCAATGCCCCTAGCCCCCTCTCCCAGTCCCTCCCAGTGGCCCCAGTGCCTCCCAGTTGCCCCTAGCCCCCCTCCCAGTCCCTCCCAGTGGCCCCCAGTCCCTCCCAGTTGCCCCTAACCCCCCTCCCAGTCCCTCCCAGTGGCCCCCAGTCCCTCCCAGTTGCCCATAGCCCCCCTCCCAGTGCCCTCCCAGTTGCCCCTAGCCCCCCTCCCAGTCCCTCCCAGTGCCCCCAGTCCCTCCCAGTGCCCCCCAGTCCCTCCCAGTTGCCCCTAGCCCCTGTCCCAGTGCCTCCCAGTTGCCCCTAGCCCCCCTCCCAGTCCCTCCCAGTGCCCCCAGTACCGATGGGCAGCATGGGCTGGTTCTCGCAGTACACCCGCGGGCAGTACCCGAAGTCTCCCTGCTGGTACTTCTCCAGCTGAGGGGTGCAGGGGGGGGGTCAGCGGGGGTCCCGGGGTGGTTCAGAGGGGTCACTGAGGGGTGCAGGGGGGGGGGTCAGCGGGGGTCCCGGGGTGGTTCAGAGGGGTCACAGGAGGGGGCCCAGGGGGTCTTGGGGGGGCTCATAGGGTCTGGGGGGAGTCAGGGGGGTCCCAGGGTTCAGGGGGGTTTCAGAGGGGACAGGGGGGTCATAGGAGGTCCCAAGGGGCCTTAGGGGCCAGGAGGGTCCCGGGGGGGTTCAGGGGGTCCCAGGGGGGGGTTCATGGGTCCCAGGGGGGTCCCAGAAGGGTTCAGGGGTCCCAGGGGGGTTCAGGGGGTCCCGGGGGGGTTCAGGGGGTTCCAGGGGGTCCCAGGTGGGGTTCAGGGGTTCCAGGGGGGGGTTCAGGGGGTCCCAGGGGGGGGGTTCATGGGTCCCAGGGGGTCCCAGAAGGGTTCAGGGGTCCCAGGGGGTTCAGGGGGTCCCGGGGGGGTTCAGGGGGTTCCAGGGGGTCCCAGGTGGGGTTCAGGGGTTCCAGGGGGGGTTCAGGGGGTCCCAGGGGGGTTCCAGGGGTGGTTCTGGTGTCCCAGGGGGGGTTCAGGGGTCCCAGGGGGGTTCAGGGGGTCCCAGGGGGGTTCAGGGGGTCCCAGGGGGGTTCCAGGGGTGGTTCAGGGGTCCCAGGTGGGTTCAGGGGGTCCCAGGGGGGTTCAGGGGGTTCCAGGGGGTCCCAGGTGGGGTTCAGGGGGTTCCAGGGGGAGTTCAGGGGGTCCCAGGGGGAGTTCAGGGGCTCCAGGGGGTCCCAGGGGTGGTTCTGGGGTCCCAGGGGTGTCCCCGGGGGTCCCTGGGGGTCCCTCACCATCTGGGCGATGCCGCGGTTGGTGAGGATGGTTCGGGGGGGGGGTCCCAGGGGGTCCCGGGGGGGTTCAGGGGGTCCCGGGGGGGTTCAGGGGTCCCGGGGGGGTTCAGGGCGTCCCGGGGGTCCCTCACCATCTGGGCGATGCCACAGTTGGTGAGGATGGTTCGGGGGGGGTCCCAGGGAGGTTCAGGGGTCCCAGGGGGGGTTCAGGGGGGTCCCAGGGGTCCCCGGGGGTCCCTCACCATCTGGGCGATGCCGCGGTTGGTGAGGATGGTTCAGGGGGGGTCCCAGGGGGTCCCGGGGGGGGTTCAGGGGTCCCAGGAGGGTTCAGGGGGTCCCCGGGGGGTCCCTCACCATCTGGGCGATGCCGCGGTTGGTGAGGATGGTTCGGGGGGGTCCCAGGGAGGTTCAGGGGTCCCAGGGAGGTTCAGGGGTCCCAGGGGGGTTCAGGAGTCCCGGGGGGGTTCAGGGGTCCCAGGGGGGTTCAGGAGTCCCGGGGGTCCCTCACCATCTGGGCGATGCCGCGGTTGGTGAGGATGTAGCGCGCGTGGATCAGCCCGTAGAGCATCTCGGCCGCCTGCTCGATCAGGTCGCTCTGGTTGGGGTTGTCCTCCAGCTCCTCGTCTTGGGGGGACAGGGGGCACGGGCCGGGGGTCAGCGCGGGGCCGAGACCCCCAGAGACCCCCCAGAGCCCTCTGATCCCCCCCAGAGACCCCCCAGAGCCCTCTGATCCCCCCCAGAGCCCTCATAACCCTCCCAGAGCCCCCCAAGCCCCCTCCTGTGCCCTCAAAGCTTCTCCAAGCCCCCCCAGAATCCCCTCAGAGACCCCTCAAAACCCTCCCAGCCCCCCCCAGAGCCCACCAAGCCCCCCCAAACCCCCTCTTGAGCCCCTCCAAAGCCCTCAGAACCCTCCCAGCCCCCCCACCAGCCCCCCAGACCCCTTAGAGTCCCCCCAGAACCCTCCCAGCCCCCCCTGAATCCCCTCAGAGCCCCCTCAAGACCCCCCCTGAATCCCTCCCAGCCCCCTCAGAGCCCCCTCGAGACCCCGCCAAGCCCCCCAGAGACCCCTGAGCCCCTCAGAGCCTCCTTGAGACCCCCCAGAGACCCCACCAAGCCCCCCAGAGACACCTGAGCCCCTCAGAGCCTCCTTGAGACCCCCCAGAGACCCCACCAAGCCCCCCAGAGACACCTGAGCCCCTCAGAGCCTCCTTGAGACCCCCCAGAGACCCCACCAAGCCCCCCCAAACCCCCTCCTGAGCCCCCTAATCTCCCCCAGAGACCCCTGAGGCCCCCAGAGCCCCCCCCAGTTCCCCTTGAATCTCCCCCAGAACCCCCCCAGTTCCCCTTGGATCCCCCCCAGAACCCCCCCAGTTCCCCTTGAATCCCCCCAGAACCCCCCCAGTTCCCCTTGAATCTCTCCCAGCCCCCCCAGAACCCCCCAGTTACCCTTGAATCCCCCCCAGCCCCCCCCCAGTTCCCCTTGAATCCCTCCCAGCCCCCCCCCAGTTCCCCTTGAATCCCTCCCAGCCCCCCCAGAACCCCCCAGTTCCCCTTGAATCTCCCCCAGAACCCCCCCAGTTCCCCTTGGATCCCCCCCAGAACCCCCCAGTTACCCTTGAATCCCCCCCAGCCCCCCCCCAGTTCCCCTTGAATCCCTCCCAGCCCCCCCCCAGTTCCCCTTGAATCCCCCCCAGCCCCCCCAGAACCCCCCCAATTCCCCTTGAATCCCTCCCAGCCCCCCCCAGAACCCCCCAGTTCCCCTTGAATCCCTCCCAGCCCCCCCAGAACCCCCCAGTTCCCCTTGAATCCCTCCCAGAACCCCCCCAGTTCCCCTTTAATCCCCCCCAGAACCCCCCCAGTTCCCCTTGAATCCCTCCCAGCCCCCCCAGAGCCCCCCCCAGTTCCCCCTTGAATCCCCCCCAGAACCCCTCCAGTTCCCCTCAAATCCCTCCCAGCCCCCCCCCAGTTCCCCTTGAATCCCCCCAGCCCCCCCAGTTGCCCTTGAATCCCCCCCAGAACCTCCCCAGTTGCCCTTGAATCCCCCCCAGAACCCCCCAGTTCCCCTTGAATCCCCCCCAGAACCCCCCCAGTTCCCCTTGGATCCCCCCCAGAACCCCCCAGTTCCCCTTGAATCCCCCCCCAGCCCCCCCAGAGCCCCCCCCGGGGCCGCACCGGGCTCCAGGTCCAGGATCATGGTCCAGGGCCTGCCGGTAGTGCGGCACCTGCTCGTTGAGCCCCGTCAGGTTGAACTTGTCCTGGATGTAATCCTCGTCCACCTGCGGCACCCGCCGGGCTCAGGGGGGGCTCTAGGGGGGTCCCGAGGGGTCTGGGGGTGTCCTGGGGGGCTCTAGGAGGTCTCAGGATGTCTTGGGAGTGTCCCGGGGGTGCCCTAGGGGGCTCTGGGGGTGGCCTGAGGGGTCTGGGGGTGTCCTGGGGGATCTCAGGGGTGTCCCAAGGTATCCTAAAGGGTCCTGAAGGGTCTGGGGGTGTCCTGAGGGATCTCAGGGGTGTCCCAGGGTATCCTAAAGGGTCCTGAGGGGTCTGGGGGTGTCCCAGGGGTGCTCTGGGGGTAGCCTGAGGGGTCTGGGGGTGTCCTGGGGGGTCTCTGAGGAGTCCTGAGGGGGTCTCAGGGGTGTCCCAGGGTATCCTAAAGGGTCCTGAAGGGTCTGGGGGTGTCCCAAGGTGTCTTGGGGAGGTCCTGGGGGTATCCTAGAGCGTCCTGAGGGGTCTGGGGGTGTCCCAGGGTGTCTTCAGGGGGTCCTGGGGGTATCCTAGGGCATCCTGAAGGGTCTGGGGGTGTCCCAAGGTGTCTTGGGGAGTCCTGGGGGTGTCTTGGGAGTATCCTAAGGGGTCTGGGAGTGTCCTGGGGTGTGTGGGAGCATCCCAGGGGTACCCCAGGGGGTCCTGGGGGTGTCCCAGGGGGTCTGGGGGTAGCCTAGGGGGTGTAGGGGTGTCCCAGGGCGTCTTAGGGGGGTCCCGAGGGGCTCTGCGAGTGTCCTGGGGTTGTCCCAGGGAGAATTCTGGGGCACCCTAGGGGGTCCTGGGGGTGTCCCAGGGGGTCCTGGGGGGCTCTGGGGGTGTCCTGAGGGGTCTTGGGGGTGTCCTGGGGCATTCTAGGGGGTCCTGGGTGGGCTCTGGGGGGTCCCGGGGCTGTCCCGGGTGATTCTGGGGGGTCCCGGGTGGTTCTGGGGGGTCCCGGGGCTGTCCGGGTGGTTCTGGGGGGTCCCGGGGCTGTCCCCGGGTGGCTCTGGGGGGTCCCGGGTGGTTCTGGGGGGTCCCGGGGCTGTCCCGGGTGGTTCTGGGGGGTCCCGGGTGGTTCTGGGGGGTCCCGGGGCTGTCCCGGGTGGTTCTGGGGGGTCCCGGGGCTGTCCCGGGTGGTTCTGGGGGATCCCGGGTGGTTCTGGGGGGTCCCGGGGCTATCCCGGGTGGTTCTGGGGGGTCCCGGGGCTGTCCCGGGTGGTTCTGGGGGGTCCCGGGGCTGTCCCGGGTGGTTCTGGGGGGTCCCGGGGGTCCCGCCCCCACCTCGCAGAAGAACTCGTTGCCGCGGAGGCCGCAGAACCACGAGATCCACGACACCTCCTCGGAGCTGCTCATGGTCCCGGCTTTCTGCGGAGAAGAACGGCGGCCGTGAACCGCCCCCCACCCCCACTCCGGGACCCCCCAAAACCGCCCCGGGCCCGCCCGGGCCCTCAAGAGCCGCGCACCGCCCGCGCCCCCGCGGCCGCTCACGACCGCACGGCCCGGCCCGGAAGGAGCCCGAGCAGCGCTGAGGGACCCCCGGGCCCGCCCGGTGCCCCCGGTTTCCCGCCGGGTCCCCCCCGGGCCTGGCGGAGCCGCCCGGGCCTCACCCGCCGCTTGAGGGGCGCTCCGGGCTCGATCCGCGCACGCGCAGCCGCCGCTTCCGCCCCAAACCCCGCCCCCGCGCCGGAAACAACCAATCACCGCCGGCAGCCTGATACTTCCGCTCCAAACCACGCC
This sequence comes from Anomalospiza imberbis, assembly GCF_031753505.1. Lineage (NCBI taxonomy): Eukaryota > Metazoa > Chordata > Aves > Passeriformes > Viduidae > Anomalospiza > Anomalospiza imberbis. The sequence continues at coordinate 939,855 of NW_027100039.1, forward strand.
CACGACACGGGAATGACCAATCAGCGCCGGGTTCCGCCGTCGCTTTCGCCTGAACTCCGCTCCCGCGTCTGTACGGGCCAATCAGTGCCCGCCCGCGAGTCACGTGGCTCGCCGGCCTCCGTTCACAACTTCCGGCGGCGGCTGCAGGGTCCGACGGGACCCTCCGGGACCCCCGAGCCCCCCGGGACCCTCCCGGGACCCCCCATGTCCCTGATCGCCTTCTGCCGGGGGCCAGGACCAGGCCGGCGGGCTGGGAGCACGGGCGGCTGCAGCAAGACCCGCCGCTGCCGCCGCCGCCGCCGCCCGAGGCCGCCGCCGCCGCCGCCGGGGCGGAGGCGCGGAGCTTCTACGAGAGCCTATTCGCCGAGGGGGGCGGCGCGGAGCCCGCCCGGAGCCCCCGGGAGGCGCCCAGGTGGGTGCGACCCCCGCCGTTAATGACCCCCCCCGATCCGGTCGTTAATTAACGGAGCCGTTAATTAACGGAGCCGTTAACCTCCCTCCCCCCGCAGCCACCCGGACCCCCCGCACTTCTGCCGCAGCTGCGGGGCCTCGTTCCGCGACCCCCCCGCCCGGCACCGCCGCTCCACCGCGCACCTGCTGGGCTGGGGGCGGCCCCCGCGCCCCCCGCGCCCCCCGGGCCCCGCTCCGGGCCCGGTTACCGGCTGCTGCTGCGGGCGGGCTGGGCCGGCGGCGGGCTGGGCCCGGGGGAGCGCGGGCGGTTGCTGCCGGTGCCCACGGAGCTGAAGCGGGACCGGGCCGGGCTGGGCTGGGGGCGGCGGCCGCGGGCCCGGGTCTCGCACTTCGGCCCCGGGGACGCGGCCGCGGTGGCGGGGCCGGCGCGGGGGGCGGGGGGCGGCGGCGGCGGCGGGGAGGGGGCGCGGGGCAGCCGCCGCCGCCGCCGCCGGGCCCGGTTGGGCTCCGAGGAGGCGGCGCGGGGCTGGGAGATCCGGATGAGGGAGTACATGGAGCGCTGCGACCCCCCCGAGCCCCCGGGACGGGCGGGACCGGGACCCCCGGGACCCCCCTGAGACCCCCGGGACCCCCCTGAATGCCCGGGGACCCCCGTGAAACCCCGGGACGGGCGGAACCGGGACCCCCCTGAGACCCCCGGGACCCCCCTGAATGCCCGGGGACCCCCCCGAGACCCCGGGACGGGCGGAACCGGGACCCCCCTGAGACCCCCGGGACCCCCCTGAATGCCCGGGGACCCCCGTGAAACCCCGGGACGGGCGGAACCGGGACCCCCCTGAGACCCCCGGGACCCCCCTGAATGCCCGGAGACCCCCGTGAAACCCCGGGACGGGCGGGACCGGGACCCCCGGGACACCCCTGAATGCCCGGAGACCCCCCCGAGACCCCGGGACGGACGGGACCGGGACCCCCCTGAATGCCCGGGGACCCCCCCGAGCCCCCGGGACGGGCGGGACCGGGACCCCCCTGAGACCCCCGGAACCCCGGGACCCCCCCTGAATACCCGGGGACCCCCCGAGACCCTGGGACGGGCGGCACCGGCACCCCCGGGACCCCCCTGAGACCCCCGGGACCCCCCTGAATGCCCGGAGACCCCCGTGAAACCCCGGGACGGGCGGGACCGGGACCCCCCTGAATGCCCGGAGACCCCCCGAGCCCCCGGGACGGGCAGAACCGGGACCCCCAGAGCCCTCCCCGAGACCCCCGGGACCCTCAGAGCCCCCCCAGGAACCCCGGACCCCCCCTGAGACCCCCGGGACCCCCCTAAGCCTCCCCTGAGACCCCCCCCAAGACCCCCGAAACCCCCCCGGGACGAGCGGGACGAGACCCCCGCCCCCCCAAATCCCCCCGGGACTCCTGAGAGCCCCAGGACCCCCGGAGCCCCCCTGAATGCCCTGAGACCCCAAAGCCCCCCCGAGACTGTGCAGCCCCCCCCTGAATCCCCCTAAACGCCCCCTCCCCCCGGAATCTCCTGAGACCCCCCCCCACCTTAAACCCGCCTTGAGACCCCCCCCCCAAAACCCCACCGAGCTCCTCAAAGCCCCCCCGAGACCCTGGAGACCCCCCCTGAACCCCCCCGGAATTCCCAGAGATCCCCCCAAACCCCCGCTGAACCCCCCCCGGCCCAGAGACCCCGAGACTGTGCAGACCCCCCCCCAAATTCCCCTAAACCCCCCCCCCTCCCCAGAGCCCCCCCCGAATTCCCAGAGATGCCCCCCAAGACCCCCTAAACCCCCCTGAGACCCCCTAAACCCCCTCAAAGCCCCCCCAAACCGCTCTGAGACCCCCCAAACCCCCTCAAAGCCCCCCCGAGACCCTGGAGACCCCCCCTGAACCCCCCCGGAATTCCCAGAGATCCCCCCAAACCCCCGCTGAACCCCCCCCGGCCCAGAGACCCCCGAGACTGTGCAGACCCCCCCCCAAATTCCCCTAAACCCCCCCCCCCTCCCCAGAGCCCCCCCCGAATTCCCAGAGATGCCCCCCAAGACCCCCCAAACCCCCCTGAGACCCCCTAAACCCCCTCAAAGCCCCCCAAACCCCCATGAGACCCCCCAAACCCCCATGAGACCCCCCCAAACCCCCTCAAAGCCCCCCCCTAAACCCCCCTGAGACCCCCTAAACCCCCCTGAGACCCCCTAAACCCCCTCAAAGCCCCCCCAAACCCCCCTGAGACCCCCTAAACCCCCTCAAAGCCCCCCCAAACCCCTCTGAGACCCCCTAAACCCCTCTGAGACCCCCTAAACCCCCCCGAGACCCCCCAAACCCCCCTGAGACCCCCTAAACCCCCCTGAGACCCCCTAAATCCCCTCAAAGCCCCCCCAAACCCCTCTGAGACCCCCTAAACCCCCTCAAAGCCCCCCCAAACCCCCATGAGACCCCCTAAACCCCCCTGAGACCCCCCCAAACCCCTCTGAGACCCCCTAAACCCCCTCAAAGCCCCCCCAAACCCCTCAGAGACCCCCTAAACCCCCCTGAGACCCCCTAAACCCCCCCCTGCTCCCCTCAAACCCCCCCCCCGAGACCCCCCCCCCCAAAATTTGGGGCGCTGCGATTTCCCTGCCGGGGTTTTTTTTTTTTTTTCCTTTTCCCGGCCGGATTTGGGGCTCCCCCCGCCCCAGCTCCTGCGGTTTTTGGGGTGCCCATGACACTTTGGGGGTTCCCCCACCCCGGGGCTTTGGGGTTCCCCCCCCTCCCGGGGTTTTTTTTTGGGGCCCCCCGAGATTTTGGGGTCCCCCCCTCCCCCCCACCGCCACCCAGATTTTTGGAGCCGCCTCTAGGGCAATTTTGGGGGCCCCCCCCCGGGTTTTTGGGGTCCCCTGGGGTTTTGGGTGCCCCCCCCAGGGCAGTTTTGGGGCCCCCCCAGATTTTGGGGCCACCCCGAGATTTTGGGGTCCCCCCTCATGGAGCTTTTGCCCCCCCCCTCCATGGCAATTTTGGGACCCCCGTGGTTTCCGGTTCCCCCCCCCCCGGCCAGTTTTGGGGTCCCCCCCGCGATTTTTGGGGCCCCCTCTATGGCAATTTTGTGGCCCCCCCTGGGTTTTTTTTTGGGCCCCCACCCCCCCAAGATTTTTGGGGCCCTCCGGGATTTCAGTGCCCCCCCCCAGATTTTTGGGGCCCCCCGGGATTTCAGTGCCCCCCCTATTTTTTGGGGTCCCCCGATGCCCGTTTCGCGTGCCCCCCCCCCGAGTTTTTGGAGCCCCCCCAGATTTTTTTGGCCCCCCCCCCCATGGCAATTTTGGGGCTCCCTGGGATTTCCGGTGCCCCCCCCCCCCGTTTTTTGGGGTCCCCCCCCATGGCAGTTTCGGGTGCCCCCCCCCCCGTTTTTTGGGGTCCCCCCCATGGCAGTTTCGGGTGCCCCCCCCCCCGTTTTTTGGGGTCCCCCCCCATGGCAGTTTCGGGTGCCCCCCCCCGTTTTTTGGGGTCCCCCCATGGCAGTTTCGGGTGCCCCCCCCCCCCCCGTTTTTTGGGGTCCCCCCCCATGGCAGTTTCGGGTGCCCCCCCCCCGTTTTTTGGGGTCCCCCCCCATGGCAGTTTCGGGTGCCCCCCCCCGTTTTTTGGGATCCCCCCCCATGGCAGTTTCGGGTGCCCCCCCCCCCGTTTTTTGGGGTCCCCCCATGGCAGTTTCGGGTGCTCCCCCCCCCCCGGGCGGTTTTTTGGGCGCTTCCGCTTTTTCGGGGCTCCTCCCCCTCCCCACCGCATCCCTCCCCCGCCCCCGCCGGGATTTCCCGTTCGTTCCGCCGGTCCCGGGGGAGGGGCTCATTAACACCTTCGTTAATTAGCCGGCGGCTCGTTAATTACCGCGGGGGGGGGGGGGGGAGGGGAGGGGCGGAGGCGCGGTTTGGAAGGGGGGGAGGGGCGGAGAGGCGGCCCCTCCCCCCGCGGGGTTTTCCCGGTACCGGAGTTGGGGGTGGGGGGGGTCCCGGGGGTGGGGGGGGTCCCGGGGCCGCCCCCGCCCCGTGCGGGGGCCGGGGGGGGCCATAAAGGCCCCGGGGGGGGCCGGGCCGGCTCAGAGCCGCCATGGCCGGGCCCCCCCCGCCGCCCCCCCGGCGCCCCGAGGGACGCGCCGGTGGCACCCGTGGCACCCATGGCACCCATGTCACCGGTGGCACCCATGGCATCTGTGGCACCGGTGGCACCCATGTCACCGGTGGCACCCATGTCACCCGTGGCACCCATGGCATCTGTGGCACCCGTGGCACCCATGGCATCTGTGGCACCCGTGGCGCCCATGGCACCAGTGGCACCCGTGGCACCCATGGCATCTGTGGCACCCGTGGCACCCATGGCATCTGTGGCACCAGTGGCACCCATGTCGCCCGTGGCACCCGTGGCACCCATGGTATCTGTGTCACCCATGGCGCCCGTGGCACCTGTGGCACCGGCGGTGCCGGTGTCACTGGGCCGGGCCCGGTGCTGCTGCTGCTGCTGCTGCTGCTGCCGCCCGCGGCCACCACCCGCCTGCCCCGACAGGTAGGAGCTGTGTGTCACCTGTGTGTCACCTGGGTGTCGTTATCTGTGTCACCTGTGTCACCTGTGTGTCATTATCTGTGTCACCTGTGTCACCTGTGTGTCACCTGTGTCACCCATGTGTCGTTATCTGTGTCACCTGTGTCACCTGTGTGTCGTTATCGGTGTGATCTGTGTCACCTGTGTCACCTGTGTGTCATTATCTGTGTCACCTGTGTCACCTGGGTGTCGTTATCGGTGTGATCTGTGTGTCATCTGTGTGTCACCTGTGTGTCACCCGTGTGTCGTTATCTGTGTCACCTGTGTCACCTGGGTGTCGTTATTGGTGTGATCTGTGCGTCATCTGTGTCACCCGTGTGTCGTTATCTGTGTCACCTGTGTCACCTGTGTCACCTGGGTGTCGTTATCGGTGTGATCTGTGTGTCACCTGTGTGTCACCTGGGTGTCATTATCTGTGTCATCTGTGTCATCTGTGTGTCACCTGTGTGTCACCCGTGTGTCGTTATCTGTGTCATCTGTGTCACCTGGGTGTCGTTATTGGTGTGATCTGTGCGTCATCTGTGTCACCCGTGTGTCGTTATCTGTGTCACCTGTGTCACCTGTGTCACCTGGGTGTCGTTATCTGTGTGACCTGTGTGTCACCTGTGTGTCACCTGGGTGTCATTATCTGTGTCACCTGTGTCACCTGTGTGTCACCTGTGTCACCTGGGTGTCGTTATCTGTGTGATCTGTGCGTCATCTGTGTCACCTGTGTGTCACCTGTGTGTCATTATCTGTGTCATCTGTGTCACCTGTGTGTCATTTTCTGTGTCACCTGTGTTACCTGTGTGTCATTATCTGTGTCACCTGTGTGTCACCTGTGTTACCTGTGTGTCATTATCTGTGTCACCTGTGTGTCACCTGTGTCTCACCCGTGTGTCGTTATCTGTGCGTTGATCTGTGTCACCTGCGTGTCACCTGGGTGTTATTATCTGTGTCACGTGTGTATCATTATCTGTGTCATCTGTGTCACCTGTGTGCAATCTGTGTCTCCTGTGTGTCACCTGTGTCACCTGTCACCATCTGTGTCACCCGTGTGTCGTTATTTGTGTCACCTGTGTGTGATCTATGTCACCCGTGTGTCACCGTGGTCACCCGTGTGTTGTTATCTGTGTCACCTGTGTGTGATCTATGTCACCTGTGTGTCACCTGTGTCACCTGTGTGTCACCCGTGTGTCGTTATTTGTGTCACCTGTGTGTGATCTATGTCACCCGTGTGTCACCCGTGGTCACCCGTGTGTTGTTATCTGTGTCACCTGTGTGTGATCTATGTCACCTGTGTGTCACCTGTGTCACCTGTGTGTCACCCGTGTGTCGTTATTTGTGTCACCTGTGTGTGATCTATGTCACCTGTGTGTCACCCGTGTGTTGTTATCTGTGTCACCTGTGTGTGATCTATGTCACCTGTGTGTCACCTGTGTCACCTATCACCATCTGTGTCACCCGTGTGTCACCCGTGTGTCGTTATTTGTGTCACCTGTGTCACCTGTCACCATCTATGTCACCTGTGTGTCACCCGTGTGTCACCCGTGTGTTGTTATCTGTGTCACCTGTGTGTGATCTATGTCACCTGTGTGTCACCTGTGTCACCTATCACCATCTGTGTCACCCGTGTGTCACCCGTGTGTCGTTATTTGTGTCACCTGTGTCACCTGTCACCATCTATGTCACCTGTGTGTCACCCGTGTGTCACCTGTGTGTTGTTATCTGTGTCACCTGTGTGCTACCTGTGTGTTATGTGTCACCTGTGTTACTTGTGTTACCTGTGTGTCATTATCTGTGTTACCTGTGTGACGTGTGTCGTTATCTGTGTCATTATCTGTGTCACTTACTTGTGTGTCACCTGTGTGCTACTGTGTTACCTGTGTGTCACCTGTGTCACCTCTGTGTCGCCATCTGTGTCACCTGTGTGTGATCTGTGTGTGTCATTGTCTGTATCACCT